>NC_044979.1:101530874-101823932 GCF_008728515.1 Papio anubis
CATTGAGTAATATCCCATTATTTGGATGTACCAGTTTATGTATACATTCACCTACTGAAGGACATCTTGGTTGCTTCCAAGTTTTGACAGTTATTAACAAAACTGCTATAAACATCAATGTGCAATTTTATGTGTGAACATACGTTTTGTTTTTGTTTTTGTTTTTTTGAGACAGGGTCTTGCTCTGTTGCCCAGGCTGGAGTGCAGTGATGCCATTGTGGTTCACTGCAGCCTCAACCTTCCAGGCTCAAGTGATCCTCCCAACACAGCCTCCCAAGTAGCTGGAACTACAGGTATGTACCACCACACCTGGCTAATTTTTGTATTTTTTGTAGAAATGGGGTTTCACCATGTTGCCCATGCTTGTCTTGAACTCCTAAGCTCAGGCAATCTATTAATCCTCCCACAGTGCTGGGATTACAGATGTGAGGCACGGCACTTGGCACGGCATAAATTTTCAACTCTCTGGGTAAATACCAAAGAGCACAACTGATAGATCGTATGTTAAAGGTGAGCTTAGTTTTGTAAGAAACCACCAAACTGTCTTCCAAAGTGCCTGTACTGTAAGAGTTAAAAAGAGGAAAGAAGCACAAAAAACAGTTCAACAGTCAAAGACAGGTTTATTTTGGAGATAAACCTGAGAGGAGCTTCTGGCTGATTTTGGTTGGGTGCACTTTCTCTTATAGACTAAGGTTATTTAAGGGTTCAGGGTGAGACAGCTTATCACAGGCTCAGAATGTTTCTGTATGCGGGAGAAGTTTATTGAAGCGCTGGAATGTCTCTGGTTGAAGGGGAGGTTATCTTGGGGCTGACATTTCTCTGGCCAGTGGGCAAGTTATCTCGGGGCTGGCATGTATCTGGTCAGGGAGGGGTTTGGAATATTTCTGGTTAAAGATGTTATTTGTGGTTTATGGTCATGCTGACCTTAGCCGTTAGGTTGATGCCCTTTGGATTTAGGCAGTTTTTTATCGAAGCAAACTTAAAATGGCAGTGCTTGTCCAAGATGGTGATGCTCCTGCTCTGTCAATCCAGACCCCATAGTTATAAAAAGGATGAGGAGTGGTGTTTTCTTTCTAGCTACTTCCTGCTGATGAGGGGATGGAGACTTTTCTGGTCTCAGATTGACTGTAGGAGTAACACCATCTGTAGATATTGTTGGGTAGTTGTCTATGAAATGGCAATGATCCCTGGGTTCCATGGACTTACTAGACATGGGGGTGAAAGATTCCAGGCACCCTCAGTTATTAGTTGTCAGTGCCAGCAGTGAAGAGATTTCCTCCCGTGATGGTTGGGGAGCTTAGAGGCAGTGCCTGCTGAAATGTCTAGTTTTCAGTTCATAGGACTTTAGGACACAGCTTACTTTGGAAACTTGTAGCCAGAAAAATTAGAATTGAATTTAAACTGTAAAAAATAATAAAAATTAAAAAACATTAGTCAAGACTAGAATTTAACAACAGGTGTGCTATAGTTTTTGAAACACAATTTTCTCTCTCCAATTTCCCATTTTTATTAAAAGATAAATCATGGTAGGACTGGTTTGCTTTATTATACTTGGATTAATTGTTTGCATACAGTACAGAAAGAATAATTATTTCTTACATAGGCCTTTTAAATTGGCTTTGATGGAACTTTGTTCCAGAGATGAGATAAGACCTTTTTTTTTATTTTTTTATTTTTATTTTTTATTTTTTTTGAGACAGAGTCTCGCTCTGCCGCCCAGGCTGGAGTGCAGTGGCCGGATCTCAGCTCACTGCAAGCTCCGCCTCCTGGGTTTACGCCATTCTCCTGCCTCAGCCTCCCGAGTAGCTGGGACTACAGGCTCCCGCCACCTCGCCCAGCTAGTTTTTTGTATTTTTTAGTAGAGACGGGGTTTCACCGTGTTAGCCAGGATGGTCTCGATCTCCTGACCTCGTGATCCGCCCGTCTCGGCCTCCCAAAGTGCTGGGATTACAGGCTTGAGCCACCGCGCCCGGCCGATAAGACCTTTTTAAAGCCAAGCCCAGCCATGAATTTGTACCATCAAATACCTATGAGTTGGGTGAATTCCTCTCCTTTTGAGGTTTCAAGATAACTTGGGGTTCCCAGCCTGTCAGAAAGTGACATTATTTACTTACCACAGATCAGAAACCATGTACAGGGACTGTGTACACAAAATATGAGGCTGGTTTTCGAAGGGCTTTATTGCCTTCATAAGTGAAGTTTGATTCCTTAAAGGAAAGCACACCATTCCAGTCAAAGCCTTAGTAAAAATAACCAGTTTTTCCAATTGTGTCCTGTTACAAAAGAAAACAGATTCTTATTCCACTTATGCAAATAACTATATTGTCATAATTTAAGAATACTCACAGATAGTTTCCAAATTCTGGAGAAAATCAGGTAGAGAGAAAAAAGTATGCTCCACATTTTGTTCATGGGAGTATACTAAATTGCTAAAAGCTGTCAATAGCTCAAAAGAAAAGTTTATTTGACTTTGAAAAGCAAAACAAAGGATTACTAATATTTTAAGCAAAATGTCAAAAAGATCACTCCAGTCTCCTATTGGTTCAGTTTATGCAGTTAATTCCTGTTCTGCGTAATATTAATGAACATTTTAGCTCTTCAAGAGTCCTGAATGTTTTTCCTCTATTCTGATGTCACAATCTCCAAAGTTATCAGAAACCTGCATTCAAGAGCACCTGTTACAGCTTTATAGCTGATTATAAAACCACTTTCTAAAGGAGGACCAAAACAAGACAACAATTGTTTATGGATGACAAAAAGTTTTAGGGTAGCCATAGTTAAAGTTACAAGGATATCTGGTACCATTGTGGCACACAACAATTTTAACATAACAATTATAATTATTACTGATAACATACACTAAGATATATCAGAATTATAGGAGTCTGTCATACTTTGGAGCACATACCAATAACATATTTATACAAACATAACCCAAAGAAAGTCAAATACCATTTTATATTTGACAATGCTTCCTGTATGATTTTATAACAAGCCAAAATTTTACCTTTATGTTAGTGTGCTGTTAATATTAAACTCAATTTTTAGTAAAACCTTGTAGACCTATTTACCCAATTTTAATGTTTGACCATATGGTAAGATTTGTATAGACCCTTTTTAACCCTTTATCATTTTTGTTAAAGAGCAAGTTAGTGCTTTAAGAGAAACCCATTGTGCTTTTTTTTTTTAATGCTCAATTTACAGAAAAATTGGATGATACCCTTTCAGCTTTAGCCAAAATGTTTACACACAGAATTTGCTTTACAGTTAACCTTCCGAAACTTGCTTAAACCTTCATTTTTATTTTACTCAACTTAAAACAATTCTTTAACCTTTTAATGTTGGTAAAAATCAACATTCTCATGCCTCCTTATAATCTTCTTACCAAAAGTATGTGTAAATTGTTTTTTCAATAGTCTTAAATATATGTTACACTATTAACTTCTAGGGACCTTTACTTTTGTTGGTAAGCTTGCGATTTTAATTATGTACTAGATAAAGAGCCTAGGACCTAGACAGAAGTGCAGATAAGGTCTGACTTATTCTAGCATTTAACCCCACGTGTCCCAGGTCTTACTTAGCTGCAAGTCACACAAGTTATATAGCTAACAGTTAGCATTCAGGAGGTTAAAGCCCTTTTAAATTACAACACTTCTTGCATAAATTCCCTTTTATAAATATTTTATGACTTACACAATCTCTGAGATGCCTCAAATTTTTGACTTGTAAACACCCCTTTCTTTAAACAACCAGTTAATTTACTTTAGGGCAAGAATTTGCCATGTAAGATTCTTTTTATATAAATTATCTTCTTTAATATCAACAGTGATAACAATTCTTTCCCAAAACAAACTTCCTTCATGTCTGTGGACTAGACTGCCTAAGGCTATAAGATTAGAAGTTAGGATATTTTACTAAATAGTTCAAGATGTAGCTATCTTCGTTAAACCAATATTAACATTTCATTTATTAAAAAGTTACACAAACAAAGATTATTGTTTGGGCTGAGTTATAGTTTTGTAGCCTCTATGCCAAATTTTGACACCTTATAGTATTTGACAGAGATAAGTATGGAACAGCTTGAATAATATATGCAAGCAAAAGTGTATGCTAGCAACTCTTAAGACATTTCTAATCTTACCATAGCAGTAAGTTTTAAAGATTAAGGTCATGTGAACTGAAAGGTCCCACAGCTTTTACTCTTTCCTTAAAAATATTTGATTTAAGCACTATTTTTCTTAGGCCAATTAATTAGAGCTTTTAAAATACAGATTGCACACATAACACATATATAGCCACACAGACAACCAGAAAAATACCCAGTAGTTTATGTTTTTGTTGTTGTTTGTTTGTTTGTTTTGCTAATTTCCCAACTGGGTTATTGGCCTTTGGGTGAGGCCTTTTAAGAATGGGGCCAGGAAAACAATTTCCAGGGCCTAATAAAAAAGCATAGCTGGAAGGCAAAGACAGATTTTGAGAGGTAGTTATTCACCTCTAATTCCAGGAGTTCCATAAGGAAAACAAAGATGTTTCCCAAAACAGGATTTGTGGTGCCTTTTCTGTTTTCCCAAGGAGTCCCAGGCCACCAGAAGTACATGTACTATGAGTGGCAAGACAGAGTGGAGAAAAGTAATTCAGTTCACTGGGAAAAAACCTTTTCCAGGAAAACAAGATTTATGAAGAGGAAAACATAAAGGACTTTTGAATATACTCATAGCTTGGATATTCCTTTTAATTAAGCTGAGCACTCTTTTTCATCAGGGGTGAGGGTGGAGGTTAGACTTATATAAATGTCATGCTAAGTGAAATTAAAGGATTGAGTTATGTGCAGGAATTCCCTGCAATAACAAGAGGGATTTTCCGAGAAAGATCCCAGGCACTGTTCAATCTGTGACAAATCAGACATGGAGAAAGGGACATGATGTTTAGAGAAAGATCCCAGACACAGTACAATCTACGACAAATCAGACATGGAGAAAGGGACACGAACGCAAGCAATGCCTTCAACCCCAGCCACTTCCCAGAGAAGGAGAATGGCAGAGGTGGGTTTTGAAGAGGTAACAGGTGGAGAAAGAGGAGGAGCCAGGTTTGGGGCTGAAGGCTTGGGGGCAGGAAGGATGACTGGGGCAGAGGGTTTAGACAGGCATGGAGCAGATGCAGGAAGGTGAGAATATGAAGGGAGTTCATCTTCAGGGTCAAAAGGGTTTTTGGAGGAAGGAGTTTTGGAGGAAAGAGAGACCCAGGGAGGGTTTTCATTAAGAAGAAGGATTTCATGAGGGGGTGCAAGCATGACACAGGGAGGGTTGGAATCTAGATAGAAGAAAGCCTGAATACAGAGAAGCTCTTGCCATTTGCCATTCCTGTTTATAAAGTTGTCAAGGTTCCTGAGACGTTGAAAGTTAAAGGTGCCATTTTCAGGCCATTGGCTGTCACTATCTAAGTTGCATTGTAATCAGGCCATGTTGCAATAAAAAACTAATGCATAAGCCAAGTTTGGCAAGGTTGTGAAGGGGACAGCCCAATGGAGAGGATGTAGGAATGTGGGATTGTTTGGCATCCATGTGGACAGGTGAGAAGTCGCTGAGGGTGTCTATTTTTGTTCTAGGTGTCCCCAGACAAAAGACAGAAACCTGGAATCCTCTTTCTAAAGAGGATAATCAAGCTGAGAAGAAACAGGGCATCTCCAAGATTTCTTCTAACTTAGTCCCACTGGTCCTCTGAGGACTTGTATGGCAGACCTGAATTTTCCTGGGTATGGCGAGAAAGCCAGGGGAGGGCAGATCTTACCAGTTGGCTGGATTAATGTCCAGTGTTGGATGTTCCAGTTGGAATTGACAAAGGGCCTCTTGGACTAGAGCTACAGGAGGAAGAGACAGAGAGACAGAGAGAGAGAGAGAGAGAGAGAGAGAGAGAGAGAAGGATGAGGGAGGAGGAGAGGAGATAGCAAAATAACTATTGCGGGCAGTCAGAGGTGGATTCCTGAGACTTGAGGATTTTGAGGGCTCACTGGAGAGTAGCCCCAGCCTGAGCCTTGCAGCCCCCTTCAGGTTAGTCGTGCTCCTCAGGCAAATTGCTCAAAAAGTGAAGTGAGAGGCAAGATGGGGTGGGTTCCCAGAGACTCTCAGGATCCAGCAGGACAATCAGCTGCTGTCCACTGCTTCCCTGATTGCAAGAGATCTTCTACCCCTAAAATCTGTCCCGGGTTTTGCCACCAAATGTAAGAGTTAAAGAAAGAGGAAAGAAGCACGAAAAGTGGCTCAATAGTCAAAGACAGGTTTATTTTGGAGATAAACCTGAGAGGGGCTTCTGGATGATTTCAGTCAGGAACACTGTCTCTTCCAGACTAAGATTATTTAAGGGTTCATGAGAAGAGAGCTTATCACAGGATTAGAATGTTTCTGTGTAGGGGAGAATTTTATTGAAGGGTTGGAATGTCTTGGGTTGTAGGGGAGGTTATCTTGGGGCTGACATCTCTCCAGCCAGGGGGAAGGTTATCTCAGGGCTGGCATGTCTCTGGTTGGGGAGGGGTTTGGAATGTTTCTGGTCAGAGATGTTATTTGTGATTTATGGTCATGCTGACCTTAGCCATTAGGCTGACGCCCTTTGGATTTAGGCAGTTTTTGATCAAGGTGAACTTAAAATGGCAGTGCTTGTCCAAGATGGCGATACTCCTGCTCTGTCATGTACTATTAATATTTTGTATTTCTACCAGCAGTAAATGAGAGTTTCTCTTGCTCCACGTCCTTGACAGCATGGTGTTTTTAGTGTTCTGTATTTTGACCATTCTAATAGGTGTTTACTGGTGTCTCATTGTTGTTTAAATTTTCATTTTTTTATGATAAATTGAGTATCTTTTCATATGCCTATTTTCCATTCGTGTATCTTCTTTGGTGAGATATCTCTTATCTCTTTTTCTAGTGAGACTGTGTTTTCTTACTGTTGAGTTTTGAGAGTTCTGTGGATATTTTAGTTTATAGTTCTCTTTATCAGATAATTTTTTTGCAAATGTTTTCTTCCACTCTGTGGCTTGTCTTTTCATTTTCTCTTGACACTATATTTTACAAAGCAGAAAGTTTTAATTTTGATGTAGATCATCATATCACTTTTTTACTTCATGGATTGTCCCTTTGGTGTCATATCTAAATGTTCATCACCAAATCCAAGGGCATCTAGATTTTCTCCTGTGTTATCTTCTTGCAGTTTTATAGTTTCGTATTGTACATTTAGGTCTATAATCCATTTTGAACTAGTTTTTTATCTAGATTAGTTTTTTGCATATGATGTCCAACTTTTATAGCATCACTTGTTAAAGAGATGAACTTTTCTCCACTGTACTGCCTTTGCTTCTTTGTCAAAGATCAGATGACTATTTTTATGTCTATTTCTGGGCTCTCTATTGTGTTCTATTGTTCTATTTTATTTTCAGCACAATGTTGAAAAGGTATGGTAAGAGGGAGCATTTCTAACTTGTACTTGATCTTAGTGGGACAGCTTCTAGTTTTCACCATTAAGTATGATGTTGGCTACAGATTTTTTGTAGATCTTTTTTATCAAGTTGAAGATCCCTAGTTGACCATTATTTTTAAAGATAATAGAAAAGGTACATGGAAAGCAGGTGTGATAGAGCCCAACTAAAATTTTCCTTAAAAGAAATAACCATCATAGAAGATGACCAGTTATTTTGTTAAACTAATATTAAAGAACATATGCTTAATTATCACAAAGCCACTGCTTAGCAGCTCTTTGGTGAAATTTATGCTGTAAAGGGTCACATGTCTTTCAATCTTCTTGTCTGAAAAGTTTGCCTATTCATCCATTATCCCATCTTCAAGGATCAAAACCAAGGGTTCCTCTTCCAAGAAGCTTTTTTTTATACCCCCCCAAATAAACAACATTCTCCTTTAATATTTGAGAACAATTCTTTTTACCTTTCTGCATATTACATTCTGCCTTATAATATAGTTTGCACGAACTATTGCTTGTAATCAAATGTAATCTCCTCCAAAGTTTGTTTGTACACAGTAGACACTCAAGTGTTTAATTAAATTGAATTAGTAGATGTCATTGAATTTATTGATTTAATAGCTCATTTGTACAATGTACTTTTGTAAGCAACTTTTAGAGCATAATGCTGTGCTGACATGACATGATAGAGACTCCAAAAAGTAAGTCATAATTCCCAGGTACTGATAGCAGAATCCAGTTAGAAGTACTCATTCATTCGTTAAACAGTTATTGCTCATCATCCACTGTTGTCTGTGTCTTGAACTAAGTAGCACAAATACTAAAATGAATAAGTCATAGTCATTGCCTTCCAGGAGTTCATTTAGTTGGTGGGAAAAGCAGAGGTGAAAATAAGCCTCTCAACTTGAGTGTGAAGAGGCTACAATAAGGGGCTACACAGGTTGCTGTGAGTGTCAGAAGTAGGTTAGAGTCAGGGGTGAAGAGTGAGAAAGAAAGAAGTTTCTATAGAATAAGTTCTATTTGAGCTTAATGAAACAGTATCTAGTGAAGACAAGGTCAGTGCTTATAGAAAGATCTGCATTTAGTAGGGTCAAGACGATGATGCATCTTGGAACAAGTAATTCTGTGCATCCAGAATATGGTGTCCATGAAGGAATTTAGATTGCCGGGATGTTGGAATAGGAGATGAGAGGTGAATCACAGATGCCCTCTCACCTTTCACTCCCCCTCCCCAAAATGAAGCAAAGCAAATGTTGAGAAGGCAAAAGGAGAAATGGTGGATAAAGAGGGAAATCATGAAGAAAAAAAAATCTCTTTAAAGTTGGAAAGGGACTGAAACAGGGCTAGCAGTAGATGAATCAGTTTATCCAACTTTATCAGCCTTGAAGTCATTTCAAGTTTCCAGGAAGCAGTATATACAGTCTTTAAATTAATAGTCTTTTGCTTATTTTCACCAGTAAAAGACGAATATTCCAACTCCAGGAAGTCTGATTTTGGGTTCCAGCTTGGGCACAACTGCCTTGTCTTTAAATCCAGCTTGCTCCTAAATGGCAGGAGTGAGCACCCTTCACATATTTTGTGGTGGGAGGAAGCCACCCACAGAACAAGTCGTCACAGACTGCTTGTTCCTCCCAGCAGAGTGTTGACAGAACACTGTATTCCCCAGGATCTGCCTCTACTTCACTGAATCATTTGAAAATCTTTACAAGTGTTTGTGGGACTTTAGTACTTGGATAGGGAGGGAGAGCAGAAGGACATTCCTGGCTTGATTTTGTTGCTTGAGTTTTTGAGAGATCTTCCAAACCTTTGAGTAATAGGAGAATTTTATTATCATTATTTTTATTATTTTGATGACTGCAACTTTAAAATGTCTTTAAAGTGTGAACTCCATTGGCCAAACATTAAACAGTCTATGTGGAGGCTAGAAACAGAATAATGAACTTATGGAATTATCTCATGTTGTCTAATTCTCTCAAATTATGCAAAAGGAAATTACATTCCAAGAGAACTTGAAACTGCATGCCCAATGTCATGCAGCCAATTGATAACTATTTACTGATTAATTAAAAATAAATTACTTTTTTTGTTTCCTTGGCAATGGATTAAGATTTTTCATCTGCTTGTTAGCTGTTGGGAGGCACATAAGAGAAGGTAAAAGAAGGTATTTACTCAGTTAATGTTTGTAAAAATGACAGAATAAGCAGGCATCAAGTGATAACTCAGAAAATTTTGCTTCAAAACAGAGAAAGATTATGTGTGTGTGTGTGTGTGTGTGTGTACATTTGACTGTGTGTCTATGTCTGTGCATGTATGTGTCTGTGTGTGTATAATCTCATACTTTTTCTAATTCATATCTACAATGCTATATTTTCTGATACTGTGTACCTGATTCTGGTTAGTGTGTACTTTCTGATAAGTTGCCTAACTGCTAAATACCAAACAGTCCTTAATTATTTTATAATCAGATTGGCTTTGGTATTCCTCAATTCCTTGTTGGTATTCATTTAAATAGTCATTCATTCAACAAATATACATTGAGTACATTTTCCATGCAATTATGATATAAACGCTAAGATCTCTGTCTTGAAGAAAATCCCATGATGGTTAAACATAAGTGGAACACAGTGTAACAGACTTATAAAAAAATGTGAAAGTACCTTACCAGTGATTTACACTGAACTACGGGATGACAGAGGGGCCTTTAAAGCCCCACTCATATAGGGAGGCATGTAGACAGAAAAGATAAGGGGGTTAGGACTGAGGTATAGCTCACTCAAAATTTAGAGGTTGGAGAGAAGAAAATCAGCAAAAAAGCTTGAGGAAAAAAGCTTTGAGGTAGGAGAAAATCTTAGAGAGGCTTATATTAAAAACCAAGTTAAATGATTATTTTCATTAAGATGATGTGGTTAATGACATCAAATGCTGCCAAAAATTCTGAAATGATAAGAAGTGAAAGTTGACCACTAGCATACTGACTCAAGTGGGTTATAAAGAGCAGGAAAGGTGTGGATAGTAGCACAGATGAAAGCATTTTGCTGTGATACAAGTGAGACTGCGAGTTCTGCTGGTTGATAGCATTGGAGGTGGTTGGTCTGAGATATATTTTAATGGCTCCTGTATTAGTCAGTTCTCACACTGCTATGAAGAAATACTCGAGACTGGGTAATTTATAAAGGAATGAGGTTTAATTGACTCACAGTTCCACAGGGCTGGGGAGGCCTCAGGAAACTTACATTCATGGTGGAATGGGAATCAAACACGTCCTTCTTCCCATGCTGGCAGCAAGGACAAGTGCAGAGCAAAATGGGGAAAAACCCCCTGAAAAGCCCCCTAAAAAACCAACAGATCTCGTGAGAATTCACTCACTATCATGAGAACAGCATGGAGGTAACTGCTTCCATGATTCAATTACCTCCTACTGGGTCCCTCCCACAACATGTGGGGATTATGGGAACTATAATTCAAGATGACATTGGGGTGAGGACACAGCGAAACCATATCAGCTCCTTCTTTTTTTTAGTGGTTTAAAGTGGGAATGAAAGGAATAGAGGAATCAGGGAAGACTTATAAGTTCTTGGCATAAGCAACTGCCTGAATAGTGGCCCTGTTTACTGAGATGAAGCACACTAGAATAAAGGCAGGTACATGGGAGGGTCAAGAAGTCCAGGAAAGAATAAACAATTCAGTGTGGTACAAAATGTGTACAGACATTCAAGTGGAAATGTTAAGTAAGCGGGAATACCCTGGTATGAAGTAAACTCACAGGCTGGACCAGATTTGGAAATGAAAATTTGGGAATCATCACTGGTTTCATTAAAAACTAAGGTAGGAGCTGGAGAGGGATTCAAGGTGGTCACATGGAAGATACATTTAAGGTGAGTCACATTAAAGTATATTGTAAAGTAAAGGGAATGATCCAGTAAGGAGGACAAAAACGGTGCCCAAACAAAGTCTATGAGTAGAATAGAGGTGATGGGGGATGTTTGAAATTAGGATTTTGGAGAGTGTTCTCTTACAGTGAAGTAAAACCATAGGAATCAAGCAGAGGGAAAGATTATGGAAAGTGAACAGGTCATTGAACTGAGTAACCTGGTGTTGGCAAGCCATCTACATTGATAATGAAATCTTCCAGAAAGATTACAGAAATACATCCTAAAATTTTCAGTAAATGAAGGTGAATGCCCTAGATGTTGATAACTACATAGTCTGATGGCATATACTTCAAAGGACAGAGGAAACAAGGTTTGGAAGCAGCAACAAAGATCATAGATGAAATTTACACTGTCTTGAAGACTACAGTGCAGATTTTTTAAGGAATAAATGAAAGGGCCATAGCTTGAGAAGCCATATCCCAGTTTCAGTTAGAGATAGAAGATGAAGGGATATTCAGTGAAGAGGTTAGGATGCAGGGGTATTGGTAGGTGACAGGGCATGAGTTCCAGAGGGCACAGGTGTTGGGAGAGTCTCCAGGAAGGGTGGAAGATTGGGCCAGATGAAGTGATGTTCACTGCCACAAGAGCATGGCCCAACGGCATGATGTGATTGCTCCTGTGGTCTTCCAGGGGAAGAAGGATGAGTTGGTTCTCTCAGAGTGCCAGCCTCTCAGGACTGGTCTCTTAGTTTGTGTAGGTAATATAAGTGGTACTGAGATTTGTGGTAGTCATTTTTCTGAGAACAGGAGGGGTTCTGGAGGCTTCCTTTATAAACTTCCATGAATGGCATCATGATTGGGAAAGGGGCAGGTCTTTTTTTTTTTTTTTTTTTTTTTTTTTTTTTTTTTTGAGACTGAGTCTGCCACGGGTTGGAGTGCAGTGGCTGTGATCTCAGCTCACTGCAAGTCTAAGCCCCAGGTTTACGCATTCTCCTGCCTCAGCCTCCCAGTAGCCGACCACAGGCTACTTAACAAGCCAGGCTACTTTTTGTATTTTTTAGTAGAGACGGGTTTCACCGTGGCTAGCCAGGATGGTCTCGATCTCTTGACCTCGTGATCCACCCGCCTCGGCCTCCCAAAGTGCTGGGATTACAGGCTTGAGCCACCGCGCCCGGCCAGGGGAAGGTCTTAATGGAACACATGGATCTATGTAGACTTCTCTTCAATGCTGCTCTTGGAGAAGTCACTATATTAAGTAGGGAGGTGAACAAGGCAAGCCTGGACACTATTTGAGATCTTAGGAAGGCCTGAACAGAGGCAATGACAATGAGGATCCATGGATGAGATGCAGACACGGTGTTAGAGATCCATTTGGATGCAGAATGCCTCGGGCTGTTCTCCCATTATGCAGTTCTCTTCTTGGCCACTGAGTTTAATCAGAAATGGTGGCCAAGGCTGGAGCTACAGACTACAATTATAACCTTAAAATTTAGTCTATAATTGAAGGAATCTCAAGACTCTGATAAGCACCTCTAACTCATCTCAGGGAAATCCACACTCTCATGGTCACAGAAACACTCTATTCTCACTCTCCCAAATACATCTACTTCTCAATCATCCAAACTAAGTAATTTCAAGACAACACAGGTTACCCACAAACTAACAGGGTCAAATTTGTTTTCTATTAGAAAAGTGATTGCATTGATTGGTGATACTTCTTTACTTGACAGTTCCTGACAGGATAAAGACAAGAAGCAACATACAGAAGAGAAGGAAAAAGAAAGAAAACTGACTAATATGAGTGATGATTGTTTTGGACATATTTTCCATTAAGTTTTCCTAACAATTCCATAAGGTGTTTATTTCATACTCATTATAGATATGAGGAAATAGAATATCAGAAAAGTTTGAAAATTTCCCAAGATATCAGAAAACAGCAGAGCTGATATTAAAATCCTAGTGTTATCTGACCTGAAAACACTTGCTCTTTTAACCAGATAAGAACTAAGAAAGCTGACAAAGCCAACTGAATGCTCCTTTCCCAAGTAACCAAACAATTCACTAATAAAGATTAGTTACCTTGGGTCAAAGGTGTTGGGATCTGTGGGGAACAGAGACTAAATAAAACACAATCTGTATTCTCCTAGTATGAACAACCTGTTTGGCAAGAAAACCTGTTTGCATAAAGATACAAAAAGTGAAATAACTTAGAGGGCAAGAATGTAATCATTGTCACTGCTTTAAGTGTCAAAACACCAAGTTTTATGATTTCACTGTGGCTCTAAAGCTTCACAGTGAAAAGGAGCATGTATGGATGAATTTGCTCAAGTTAAGAAAATGTGAGGTAGAATTAATGTAACAAAGCCTTTTTTTCTGATTTTGATTATTTTTAAAATTTTTAAACCTTGATAACATTTTGGTACTTTTTTCCCCCCTTTTACAAGGCATTTGTTTATTTTGGTTTTACAAAATTGAGTTCTTAGTGCATATACAGTTTTGCATCCTCTTTTTTTTTAGTTAAATGTGATACTATATGCAATTTCCCACATGAGTAGAAGTTTTGTATACACATGAGGATAAATGACAGCATAGTAATCAGAGTAGAAGGGATTTGAAGAGAGAGAAAGTACTGGATTCCCCAGGCATGGAATGACATGATCCAGAATGAGGACTCCTCTTGGGGCCAAGTCAAAGAATTAGCAAGAACTGGGTTCCCAAAGGCCCTTGGGGTGGATGGACTAATTAGAGAAGTCTGCAGGCAGTCACATGCCATAACTTGTGCCCTGACTATCCACTGAGCAATTCCAGGATGCTGCCTGATCTGTGTCCCTTTCCGAAGGGCTGCTCTGTGGGTCAAGTGAGTGAATGCCAAAGGAAGACCACACAAGCTTCAGAAAATCCATTTCCAGAAGCAGATTTGTTTACCAGCTGGGAAGGCATCCACTAAAACAGAAGGAACAAAAGAGGTTTTCTTTACGAACTGGTCCCTGACCCTTGCTTTTAGCAAGGGTTCCCATTTTCTTTGGCAAGCCTTTTTCCTGCTCTGTGGCCAAGTACAACAGAGCTGGCAGAGAGAATATCCTCACTGATTGTGTAAGGCTGGAGGCTGAGGTCAAGTATGTCATTCATTATAAGATGGAAGTTTGGGGACGTACAAATAAAGCAGCACGTTTACCTAGAAATTCAACAATTTCTCCAGTGTTACATTTGAAAAAGCAGTCCCTAACTTAAAATTTGTCATTATGATACAGAAGCAGCAATTTGAGTACTATCAGCTACTTGATAGCTTCTTGTTTCCTCCACAGTGCAAACTCTCCCATTCTAAACGAAACTCACTTTCGGCCAAGGTCAGTGAAGGAGTGAGATTATTTTGGGGATCTTATTTTTCTGTAACATGTTTTCTGTAATATGTTATTGTTTTCTTCAAAGCTTTTGGTCCTTTATTGAATCTGATATTTCATGAATGTTGTTAAGCATAATTTTGGAGTTTTTCCTTCTTGTGAAATTTTGCACTGTCAGTGTTGATGCTGTTATTATCATTCATGCTCACAAGATACAAGGCACTGCTGAAGAGACTTATTTGTTTCCTTGAAAGACCCAAAACCTATGTGAAGCTAAATAAGTACAATTTCAGTGAGATTTTTAAATGTTATTTTGTTTAATGTTATGAATTCTAGTATACCAAACAATTCTCCAAAGGTTAGGAATATAATTCAATCTGCGTTATTTTGTCTTGTATTATTATTGAAATTTTTATAATTTGCTACCAGTGGATATTCCTAAAGTTAACTGGCTAAAATATTGACTGTTAATGTAGATTTAACTATTTTTTCCTTTAATTTTTAAGTAATTGAAAGGTTTGTTTTTAACATAAAATTGACAGCCATCATTATTATTAATTTTTGTAGTAATTTAAAATTGCAACAATAACTGTATATATTTATACCTGACAGAATTTGAATATATAAAGCAGGTAAGAAAATTATGCTGCCAGTAGCGTCTAGAATGCTCACCTATACGTGAAAGAAAATATTTACATTTGTAATAAATCTGAACGGTTTGCCTTTTGCAAACAGATTAGAAATGATGTACATGTCATGTGATCAGTGATTATGCATAAGTTTAGGGATCCTAGAAATGCTACTGAAGTAAGTGTTTGGCTATTTGGTCATTTCTCTAAACCTGAAGAATAAACAAATTCAAATTAAAGCATATGTCATGGAAGTAATTGCATCAGAAAGTGTGGTTTGAAACCTCACTTTGCTATTTTAGTTTTATATTTGTTGATTCACCACCTACTATGTGCCAAAAATCCAGTTAAATTCTAGAGATACATAAATGAGTAAGAGAACGGCCCTTGTTTTCATGGTGCTTATAGTCTGTGGAGACCGAACAATTTCTGTTGCTGCGCTAAGCTGCTGTGTCCTGCTCTTACTCTGCTAGTTTTACAGGATGTTCATGAAGGTCAAGTTAAATAATGGGGGCGGCTGATACTTTTTGCGCCAGGTGTGTAATATACTCATAAATATTTTAATTGCCCCAGCCATCGTATAGGGTATGTAGTATACTCATAGGAACATACTTGGGGTCCAGTGCCTGGCTTTGAGTCCTGGCTGGCTGTTTGGCTTTGGACATGCAACTTAATCTCTCTGGTCTTCAATTTACCATAAAATTGTGACTACTATATTACTTCCTTCATTGACAATTGAATTAAATAATGAATGTATAGAATTCAGCATAGAATCTAGCACATAGTAAGTATTCCACTGAGGTTAAGTTGTTAAAATTCAGTAGAGTGTATCCCCAGTTCAGAAATAAGGGAATGCAGAAAGGTTCTATAGTTTACGTAAGGCCACACAAGTTGCAGAAATAGGACTGAGCCAAGCAAATCTGTTGCCAAAGCCCTCATTTTTCTCCAATATTTGGGTCTCAAAAATAATTTTGTAGATATAACTGTTGGATAAATTTGAAGGCTATTTACTGGGTGTGCCCTCAAGTCTAATTTCTTTGCTCTCCATCCACATCCCAGACCATCAAAGCGAATCTGCAGAGTGTACATGTGGTCTGATGACTGACATGGCCACTTGCGTCCCAGCTGCTTTGCCATGGAGAGGGAAGCATTTCACCAAACTGAGACAGGGAGCTTGGCTCAGGTGGGTGAGCCAGGTTCATGTATGACTGTGAAGCTGGATCGTTCATCTGACTGCAGGCATTCTGGCCTTCTTTCTCCCTTTCACTGAGCCAAGCCCAGAAGCTGAACTCATTGTGTCTGATTTGTTTGTGTGTGTGTGTTTTAAGTTAGTTTGCAGAATTACTCTCCTATGATGGCACAGAAATCACAAGGATCTGACAACCTTCAAGAAGGCAAGGAAAAGAGCAAGAGAGACATCCTGAAGTGCACCAAGAGCATGTGGGCTCCACTGGATGAGCGGCTACCCCCTGACCCTGAGGAGGAAAGCCAGGGTCCCACCATCCCCATGCTGGGTGAGAAGGACCCTCAGGCCTATTTGAAAGCATTCCTCTGTGAGTGGTGAGGGATGTGGGAGCTTTTGGCCAGGGGCAGGTGATTTTGGAACAAAAGTATTTAGCTTTGAATATACCAGTGTTCCCGGCATGATGCCAAAAACATTTATGAAATGGGCACTTCTGACTTCTGCTATAGACATTCAAAACACAGACCTCCTTGAAAGAAGTAGACCAATTAATGAATGAACTCTGCTTCCTTTCCACTCCAAATATCCCTCATCTTAAGTTCCCAGGACTTTGAAGTTGTTTAGGGTCTGGGCATGAGGCTTCTTTCAGGTCATCAAACATTTTATTGAAAAACTCTGATCTGCTGGGTCCTGCAGGAGGCATTGACAAAAATTTTAATCATTTAAAGAGTAATAAGTAAGAAAATACTTCCAGCACCCCCCTGCCCCCATTATGTAACTGTTGAATGGTTTTTCTTCTTTGCCCATCACCCAATTCATTCTAACTTCACAGCAGTTCAAGTGAAGAGCAATATGGACCTCCTGTGTCCACCTGGCTTTTATGGTTCACCTGATACCTTGTGAGGGGGATAATTCAGGCACCTCACTATTTGACAGCATAAAGTCAAACAAAATTAGCCCAGAGTACACAGTTGCCAAGCAGAATGGGAACAAATATTTAACAGGAAATGCTGCTTTACATCCACTCCTTTTTGCCTGTTGACTATTTGTTAAGCCAATCATAAAGATCCACCTTAAAAGACTAGTGCCTTTTTAACACAGGGTGCCTTTGGCAATCCAGGGACTCTAGTGCAATTTGTCCCTGGAATGAATGCAAATTTGGTTTCTAACCTGGCAGAGAACTCCTTGCAAATAACCATCACTGGCTGGCTGCCTTAGGTAAATGTCGTGATTCAATAAGGAGAGGCTCTGTGGTGATTTTATCCAACAACAGAAAGACAAAAGTCTCTTATGCTTTCTTACCCTTTGTATTCACACCAGGTACTTTAAAAATTATTCTAACATCTCTTGCTCTTCAGTGGTTTATTTTTCTTCTCTCTCACATTTTCTTTCTTTTTTTTAAGTTACAGTCTTTTGACAAGTTTACACTTCATTCTCAGGAAAGGCTGATCATGGAAAACAGGAGGTTTTGCCTTCAGGAAAAAAAATGAATATGCTTATGGAAGGAAACATGTGACTAAATATGTGGGAAATAGAGCAATTGAGTGGTGGCTGAGTAAACAGGGTAGCGTCCTTTTAGCTGGTTGTGCTTTGACTAACTGATCTGTTCTTTCTTACTTGTAGAGGATTCCAAGCAAGAAAGTATTCAGCAGTGGCTGGACTCTGGATTCTTGTAAGTTTTTGTGTGTGTGTGTGTGTGTGTGCCTTATATCTTGCAAAGATCCATGAAAACAATGACTGTAACTCTGCCTAGGCAAGGTGGGGGATGTGTAGGGATTTTCATTTTAATTGTAATTGAAGTATTACCCTATTCTTGTCAAAACTATGTATCAGTTTAAAACTACAAAATAAAATACTACTTTAGTCCCCGACTGCTTATTGGCTTCTGAAAGTCCTCTCTTACTAAAACCTAACTCTGCATTTGCTCTCATCTGTTGAATTAAAAAGTAATTTAGTATAATTTATTTACACACATTGTTTGACTCACAATACTTTTGTTTCTTTACAGTGTCTCTGCAAATGAAAACTTTCAACGAGTCATTGACCGCACTGGTAAGACAAGAGAAGCAGTTATGCTTTGCGAAGCTGAGTAGGAGATATATTAAAATATCTATGTGAATAAATCTTCTTAAAATGAGAATTATCAGGAGCTTCTAGAAATGATCGGCCCTCAAAAACTACCCAGTTCAATCCCTTCACTTGACATACAACTGCGACAAAAATGATAGGTGCTTCCCCAGCAGCAGGTTAAGGGCTGAACCCAGGCCTTTGCCATATCATCGACAGCTCAGACGATAGCATAAACTCACTGGGTTCTATGAAGACATTTGCAAGGATGTAATTATGAAAATGAAATTGTTTCATTTTCCCCATCCTGTATTATACTTTTATTTCTGAATCTAGTTTTTTTTTCTATTCTTTGGTCTCAAAATTGCACTTACATTCCCTCTTTCTAATAATGCACTTGTTTGCGAGAAGAATAAATGTCTGAATTCTAAAGCAAACAGTACAAGTATTTCTGAAGGAGAAAATGTATCACACTTGTTTCACTGAGGTTTGATAAAAGCATTATAAAAAGAAAAAGAAATTTAATTACAGGACTCACAGTTTCCACCTTCATTAAATGCAATACCTTATTTTATAGAATCTAAGACCCTTCAATTATAAAATGCATTCATATTTTAGGAAAAAATAAAACCTGGCAATTACAAATAAAAGGCAATATTGACTGTAAGACGTGTCTTGATTTCACAGCTGTTAAAAATGTGAAAAAGTATGTTTCAAAATGGATAAAATATTATGAAGAATTTGTGTGAAAAAATGACATAAATTAGGAACTTAATGGTTAGATGAAAAAATTATTAGTCTAATAGTCACTTACTTTGCTGGTTTTAATTATTTCACTTCCTCTACTGCAGTCTTACATTAAGATTGATGATTGGCTACAAATCAGTTTAAATTTCGAATTTTTCACTACCTTTAAAAGAAAATCTATATGTATCATTGAAATTTCCCCTTTCACAAACCGTCTTTATTTTTTCTAATATAAAAGTTTCATGATGCCAAATACTGTAAAGATTTTTGCCAATAAATCAAATGTAAGTACCTCTCTGCTCATAATAGTTCAGACTCAAGGAAAAGCAAAAACTTAAGAAATATAGCCAGCATTTCATATCCCCCTGGTGTTTTCTCTTGCCCCGGTTGTGGTGAGAGGCCTGGCACTGGTACTAGGGTCATCAGTAACTATACTAAAAGCTTCACTTCCCAGAAATTAAGGACAAATCACAGCCCTTCCTCTTCTGAACCAAGTCAATGAACTGGAAAGGCACAGACATGAAGTAAAGACCTGGAGGAAAATTGGGATAGTGATACGGCTCTGAGATCAGAAACACAGTCTCTATTTGCCAGGTCCTTTATCTTCAGCAAGCTTTTTAATAATAATGGAATAGCTTCTTACACGTTTAATTGAGCCTTTGTTTGTACAAGGCCCTTTCTCATCGATCATATTTTAAACTCCATGGCCCGTGTGGTAGCATGGTTGGTTTTGTCTTTTTGTTTTTTGCAGATGAGGAATTTGGGGCACAGAGTGGTCAAGTGCCGTGATTGTTGGTCACAGCTGGTTAGAGGCAGGTGGAGGAATGGAGGCCTGGCCTTCTATTAATATCAGCCCCACTGCGTGCTGACTTCAGCCATGATGAGAGAGCTGCACTGAGCTTGGGGGAGCTGAGAGACACACTGAGAAGGGTGGATGCTAGAACAGTACCAGAAACTGGGGACCCGAAGGTCATGGCAAGGATGAAAGGGGGAAAAACTGTGGAGATGAAAAGGACCCAAAGACGAGGAAGAAAAGAAGTCACTATCGGAGGGAAAATCCTGTCAAAACTCATAAAATACTGATAAGATATAGAGTGACACATGAATTTCCTAGGGCAGCAGTAACAAATTATCACAACCTTGTTGCTTTTAAGCACCAAGTTCTGTTGTTTTAACAACAGAAATGTATTCTCTCACAGTTATTGAGTCTGGAAGCCCAAAATCAAGGTGTCACTAAGACTGATCTCCCTCTGAAAGTTCTAGGGAAGAATCCCTCCTGGTTTCTTTCTAGTTTCTGGTGGCCTCTGGCAATCCTCAGTGTCCATTGGCTTGCAGCTACATAACTCCTTTCTATGACTTCATCTCTACATGGCCTCTTCTCTTTGTGTGTCTTTTCCTCTTCTTATAAGGACACCAGTCATTGGATTAAGGATCTGATGTAATCCAGTATGATCTCATCTTAACTAATTAACTATGCACAAAGACCCTATTTCCAAATAACAGCACATTCTGAGGTTCCAGGTGGACATGAAATTCCAGGGGACTCTAGTCAACTAACTAGAATTCATTCTAAGGCTGGTTTCCTTATTACTCACTTCTGAGGCTTTGTACACTAAGGTAGCAGCAAGATCTAAGTGTCTTCATCTTACAGGTGACCCAATGCCTCCCATAGAAAGCATTCTAGTGAGTCTTCAGCCCTTGGCCTGGGCCCAAATGACATAGATAGTTGGGATAAGGCTTCAGTGGTCCTGTTCCTGGTTTCCTCCTGGGTTCTGTGATGGCCAACATGGGGCTTGGCCTTTTATGGTGACTCTCTGGCTGTCATGCTCATCTGCAGCTACCTAAAATCTCAAATCTCATTTTTATTAAGCAGGAATCTGGTTGGCCCATTTTGTATCTTGTTTGCCACCATTAAGCCAGGTAAAGCCCTTGGCACTTCAGCCTCTTAATCAGTAGAACTGGGAGGGGAAGAAAATTAATGCATATTGAGGATGCACATGCTAGATACTATACATATATTATCTTGCTTACCAGACCACCTTTGAGGTAAATATTACATGGAGGAAAATGAGGCTCAGAAAGGTAAAGTAACTTAATAAAAGCCATCCAGTTAGTAGGTATGGGAGTTGAGATTTCAACTTAGATCTCTCTGTCTGTACAGTCATGCTTCCCCTCTAGGAGACTAATGACATTTACTACACATGTTATGCATGGAAACACCTGGGAGGAAAGCCCTGTGCTGTGGTTTCAGTGTCCCCTCCAAAACTCATGTTGAAACTTAATCACCATTGTGACAGTATTGAAAAGTGAGACTTTTGATACGTAATTAGGTTGTGAGGACTCTGCCTTTATGAATGGGTTAATGCCCTTATCCTGGAGTGAGTTATTTATCACAGTATTGGGTTAATTATCATGGGAGTGGGCTCCTGATAAAAGGATGGGTTTGGTCCCCATTTTCTCTCTCTTGTGTGCTTGCTTATCCTCTGCCTTCCACCATGGAATTACACAG
Organism: Papio anubis; assembly: GCF_008728515.1. NCBI lineage: Eukaryota > Metazoa > Chordata > Mammalia > Primates > Cercopithecidae > Papio > Papio anubis. The sequence goes on from NC_044979.1 coordinate 101,552,686, forward strand.
CAAGAAGGCCCTCACCAGATGCAGCCACTTGATCTTGGACTTCCCAGCCTCCACAGCTGTGAGCCAAATAAACTTGTTTTCTTTATGAATTACTCAGTCTGCGCTATTGTGTTATAGCAGCAGAAAATAGACAAGACACCCTGTATACACATCCCTGTTGAAAAAGTCAAAGCATGGGCAATGTGGGTGAGTCACTGGCATTTCTCCCTCCAGGCCTTCTGATTCTTATGCATCAGCCCTTTGGGACCACAACACAGTCCTCTGGAGTTCAATTGTTTTGATGTGGTACAATACCAACTTTTTTTTTTATGTCAGTCAAGTGTCTATATTCATAGCTTTAAAAAGATACATAAAGTTGGTCAAAGGGTATAAACTTGCAGTTATAAGATGACTAGGTTCTAGAGACCTTAAGTACAGCATGATGACTATGTTAGAATAATGTAGTTTGTACTGAAAATTGTCTGAAAGACTAGATCTTGAGTATATTCTCACCTCAAAAGGAGGTATTTTTCACCCCCAATAAAAGATAGAGATGATTTGAATTCAAGTCTGTCTGATTTAAAAGTTCCTGCTCTTTTAACCAGAAACTAGCATACCTCCAATGACTGTACACTGGTGTAAATCAACTGTCATTAAGTTTATCTCTAACTTTTCCTTACTTCTGTGAGCCAATTTTGGGTGGCAGAAAAGAATGCTCTCTAAATTTAAGGTTTTAATGCCACTAAAATATAGAGGCACACAGAGTAGATTTTAATTCAAAGAAAAATTACTACGAAGAAACTGTTATAGTAGTAAGAAAGAAGTATAAAGCTATGCTGAAATTAACCTATAAATAACTCCTATAACTAAAATTTGCCTCAATTTTCACGAGTCCGTAGGTACAAATTCGGTTACAATAACATTGGTACCTAAAATTTGCTGGATTATTGCCCCTTTCTTGGTGACACAAGGTCTATCTGCAAAATATCTCCCCATAAGTATTTCTGGGAGTTATTAGCTATCTCAAATATTTTCATAAATGAGCTCCTTTCCACTGCCCCTGCTACTACTCCAATAGAATCCTCTTGGTATCACCACATAGATAAGTCATTTCAATACTTTCTGAGCATCATGTTCTTCTTCTGCTCCTCTGGGAACCACCATCATTGCCTTTGAGCTTTTATGGTGCTCTATTTATTGCAGAATTTGTATGGAAACACTCATATTCCATGGCCAGACAGTTACCCACGCCTGTAATCCCAGCACTTTGGGAAGTCGAGGTGGGCAGATCACTTGAGGCTAGGAGTTTGCAACCAGCCTGGCCAACATGGCAAAAACCCGTCTCTACTAAAAATACAAAAAAAAATTAGCCTGGTATGGTGGTGCACACCTGTAGTCCCAGCTACTCAGGAGGCTGAGGCAGGAGAATTGCTTGAACCCTGGAAGTAGAGGTTGCAGTGAGTGGAGATTGTGCTACTGCACTCCAACCTGGGCAACAGAGCGACACTCTGTCTCAAAAAAAGAGAAATGCTCATGTCCATTATACTACATGACTATCATCTGGAGATTTAGGCAGCATTACTAGTATTTTATGTCACGTAAAACCCATGATGAAAGTAATTTTTCAACTTCTTCCTACAGGCCATATCTCTCCTTGAGCCTTAGACTTAGGCTGGAGACTGGAGACTGAAGAACAAACATGACATCAGTTCTATTTCCTTGCCCACAGGAACACAAAATTTCTGACAGAACCCCTTTTATTCCTCTCTTCAGTATTTAGCAAATATGTGTTGATTGCCTCCTATAAATGAGGCATTCAGTTAGGACTGAGAATGCTAAAGAAAATAGATGCAATGGTGATAGAGGCAATATACAAATAAATACAAATGTAATATGCTAGGAGGATGGATGATGAGGAAAGGCATCTCAAATAAGGTTACCTTTCAGCAGCTACCTGAAAGAAGTGAAGGAGGGGAACATTTGTTATCTGGGGATGAGCTGTTTCAGGCAAATAAGATGGCATATGCAAAGCCAGGGGGCAGGAGTATGTCCTCTGTGTTCTGGGAATAGCAAGGGTGCCTGAATGGTTGCAGTTAAGTGAGAAAAGATGAGAGTAGAGGGCTAGGGGTCAAAGAATTATCCAGAAGCCAAATCATTTAGGGCTATGTATATCCCTGTAAGTATTTTGACTCTTATTCAGTGTCACAAGGGAATCCTTCAAAGTGTTACAAATACGTGGTATTATCTTGGTTCTTTAAAAAAGAACAACTTTAGCTGCTGTTCACAGAGTTGGCTATGGGAGGAGGAGGTTGGAAAGGGTTGAAGCAGGGATCCCAATTCAGAGGCTAATACAGTAATCCAGAGGAGAGAGGATAGGGCTATACGAGGCGAGTAGCAATTGTTGTAGAAATGTTGGATTCTGGTTATGTTTGAAATGTAGATAGGGCAGCATGTGCTGGTGAAATGAATGTGGGATATCAAAGAAAGAAAGAACTCAAAGATGACTGCAAAATATATTGCCCAAGCATCTGGAAGAATGAGTGGCAATTTATTGGGATGGGAAAAACAATAGAAGGGTAGGGCTTTGCTTCGGAGATAGGAAATTCAATTTTAGGCTTGTTGTGATTCAAATGTGATTCAAATAGATATCCAAGAAGATACTATTGAGTAGGTAGTTGGAAATACAAATCTGGAGTACAGAGGAAAGGTCCAGGAATAGATATATACATTTGGGACTAGTTGATGGGTAGATGTATTTAGAGACAGAAGACCACACAAGTACCTACAGACAAAGAGGAGGCCAGGAAGATGTGAAGCCAGCAAATGAGAAGAGATAGGTAATGAGGTAAGAAGACAACCAAAAGAGAAGAGTCTGAAAGCAAGTGAAATCAGTGTGTCACGGTAGGAGCGATCAATCCTATCAGCTATTGTTAATTGATTATGTATGAGCAGGAATGACACCGTAACCTTGAGAAGAGTTATTTCAGAGGAAAGGTGGGAAGAAGACTGTATAGCTTTCAAGTGGGAATGGTAGTAGAAGAATTGGAGACAGAAAACAGAAAACTGCTTTGAGGAGTTAAGAGGTGAAAGGGAGTGGTTAATTGAAATAACAACTGAAAGAAAAGTGAAGGCAGAGAAGATTTTCTCTTCAGGAGATGAAGCTGTTGCAGCCAGGTGTGATGGGAATGATTGCTGGCTGAGATGTACTGAGGCATATGGTACCTTCCCCTGGCCTTCCTGAAGCTGTGGGCAGAGACTGGACCTGTTGTTCTGAGACTTCTCCTCTTGGGGTATCGAAATCTCTTCCAATAAAACATTGCTTACCCAAGCTCATTTGCTGATAGAAATGATTTGAGTTTCTCCCTTTAGCGATGACAGATGCCTTCCTGTGCCCCTTCTTTCTATATGAATTTCAATAACTGCAAAAGGTTGGACAACTGCCCTTGCTGCTTACATTCTGAGTCTCGCTGAAGCACTTCCCAAAGGATGGACTCTCATCTTCTGCTCTGTCTTCTGGCAAACGTTAGGGCATCTTAGCTGAGTGGTCTGACAGTCTCATCTCCAGGGCGTTGTCTGTTCAGGGCACCTGGATGACTTACAGGGAAGTGCCTCATGGGCATCCTTCAACTTCTTTCTCTTTTCCCTTTCCAAGAACCACCACCTCTGTGGGCAGATTAACTCTTCTTCGTGGTCACCAACTACACAAGCAAACATATCTGAGTTTCAGTTTGGGCTGAATATGGATCCACAGACCTTCGTATAACCACAAACACAAGATAGAACATTCAGAGTCTTTTTTAGGTCAATAGTGGTGTTAAAGAGCCCATGATTATGGATGTTAAGGTCCCTCTTCCCAGGCTGCAAATTCATTCTTAATCTCAGATTCCATATTAAAGCTTTGTATTAAAAAAAAAAAAAAAGAAAAAGAAAAAAGCCTGGAGAGAGTATCTGGTTCATAGCACTCTTTCCCACCATCAGCAAACGAACTAAACATCAGTGCTATCTGGCTGAGATATGCATTGTCATTATAATGTCAGGATTATGATGCGAGTGAGAGTGCATTGTCATTATAATGCAAGGATAAGACACATACAATGAGTGCACATTTTAACATGTAGGTTTATATAATTAGCACTTGTTTAACAACACATCCAAGCATAACTGTGAGTGAAAAGACTAGAAGTAACTCCTACAGCAAAAAGACAGTTTCTGTCAAAGATATGCTTGGTGCCAGTTACTACTTGATAGGTGGTTAATTCGTTTGTCTATTTTATATTTAGTTATTTCTTCTCCCATTCCCAGAGAGGTCCCAGAAGAATAAACTCATTTCTTTTCAAAAGGAACTTGTTTCAGAATAGGAACTTATAAAATAAAAAAATCTAAATTTTCTGGTCTGTATTATAAGAAAAAGTCAAAGTAAATCCAAGTAAACATAACAGATGTTCCCATACTGCTTGTCAGGTGACAATATTCATAACAATGATCTGTTTTAGGTAAAGGGAACAACGATGTAAAATATATGACTCTTGCTCTCCAGAATGTCACTCAAACTGTCCGGGATCTTTATAATTCAAATGTAACCTACACCAACTTTTCTACAAGACCCTCTAGTCTTATTCTTTCTCATTATATTCCTAGTTCTTTATCTTTCTTCATCCAGTTTCTCCTGTCTTAAAGTCTTTCCTGTTGTGTTATCCTCTCCTTCTTTTGAGACCTGACCCAGGTACCATATTCTCTATAAGACCCTTCCTGACTTCTGCACTGATATTGAATCTTTCTTCTGAAAACCACTAACATGCGTTTTGGGTTCTACCCACGTGGCTCTTGGCCAGTGCTGCCTCAAATTGTAAGGGATATCATCCATTTCACTGACAAAATTATAAACCCCACTGAGACAGAATCATCTGTAAATTACCTGAGATCCCCAAAGTTAGTTGACAAAAGGATCTCAATAAAACATAATGAAGATATTGTCAGGCTGGGAAGTCTTCTCAAAAGAGGTGAGACTGAAACTAGTAAATGAAAGAGGGATATGGTTTTTAAAAAACAAAGAAGCAAAGCAAGGAAAATTAATTTGCTGGAAGCAATAGAGTTTGAACAAAGGCACAGAAATGAGAAGAAAGCTAAATATGTGCAGAAAAACACATGGAAGGTGATCAGATGAAAGAAATGGTTTCATGCTAGGGAGCAATGGTAGAGATTTTTCTGTTAGATAGGATGAGGTCACATTATAAATGTTTTAAAATCCAGAAAGAGGGAATAACACTTGACGTCTTAGGGCTGAGATGACACTGGAGTGTCATCTCAGGTTCTGGTTCAAATAGAAAGGTAGTTGTACTTGTGGTCTGGGCTGAGCAGGATTTTGACGCTGTATCTTTGTTTACCTGAAAAGGTCATGAATAATTTGTGATAAAAATTAGTGATAACTGTCACAGGTGTGGTGTTGAGGGAGTTGAAGCAAGCATGTTACACATTTGCCAGCTCTATTATAGTGAGTCCTGAACTCACTGTAGTGAGGAGAGGAATGACAGAGGCAGTGTTTATCCTGGCAGTGGGGAGAGGGAACACATTGGGAAGAAGTTATGATGAACTCAGGCTTGAGGTGACGAGGGTTTACAATAGAGGGCGGCAGTGGAATGGGGAGGAAGGGTCAATGATATCTGGAAATAAACAGATAAGTGGGTGAAAAAGAGCAAAGTATTCCAATAGGCTTTAAGGTATTGAGCATGAATGGCAGCGGAGTGTAAGAGACTTTCTTTTAAATAAGAATATAGATTAATAATTTGACAACTGAGACAAATGCTGCTGACTGCCTCTACTAAGTGTCCTAGTCATGCAGGAGTTAAATCTACAGAAAGCTGTAGAATGCTATTATTTTAGAGCCCTGCAAACATGTAATTTGATTAGTCTATTGGACGATATTCCAAAGAACCAAATGTCTTCCATGAATCAGTCAGAAATGCTTAGGAAAACCAAAATAAAAAATGCTTTCTAAGCCAATAAAGGTGCTAATTAGTGCCTTCTGCATATCTAACTACATCTTCTCCAGTAATACATTTTGCAGGGTTAAGTGCGGTGTCTGCTGCTTCAGATGGCAGAAGTCCACCTAACAGTGGGGAGGGTGGCTGGAGACTCAAGTATCTAAAAGTGAGTTAAAACTGACATTTTAACCCATGGAAGGAGATGTATCCAATAGAGTGGGAAAAAAATTTTTCTCACTATAATTTTTCCCCAAACCAACCCGTAGGAAACTTGGGGATAGTAGGACTTAGTGTTTGTTTTTTAGTTTCTCCCTCCCCAAACACTCTTAGAGAGTAAAATCTGGTTTAAAAAAACCTAACAAGGGTATCCTGGAGGGGAAAAAATAGAGAAAATATCAAAACCAAGCAACTAGAGAAGCAAGTGTAGAATTGAGGAAGGCCTAGTGAGCGGTCTTGTGTTGGGCCTACAGGTATACATGTGTCCTACCTGGGGCAGTCTGAAGCCTGGTGCCTGCAGAAACCTGGGAAAATCCGGGTAACAGGAGTAATTTGTCTGTCCTGTGATGGCATTTCCTAGGCGTGAGCTTCCTGCTCTGATCAGAGGTAGCAGACTCAAATGCTTCCTGGAGCCAGACAGGTAATTGCTAATGATAGAAACAAGTGGGATAGCGACTGCAGAAAATTGGAGAGCACGTTGCCTTCAACAGATTGCTGCCCTGAAGACACCTGGGCCGGGGCTGCTGGCGCTTCCAAGTTTTAAGGAAAGTCTAGCAACCACAATCCCTGTGAAAACTGGCACATTGTGAGCCACCAGCTTGCACTTCTCCATTCAAGTTCCTGGCCCTGACAAACCCAACCGTAGGCCTCAGGAAATTTACCTTACAGATTAACAAAATGAAGAAAACCAAAACAAAACAACCACCCAACATACAATGAATAATAGTTTCATATTGCCCTGTGCAAGGCTCCCAACTGCCTGAGTCTAAATGTTGGAAAAAGCTATCCCTGTTTCCGCAATGATCAGGAAGTAAACTCACGGTAACACTGTGAAAATACCCCTTGGTCTCCCGGGACCCTGGGAGCCCGGAACGTAAAAAATGGAAATCAAAAAATAAAGCTAATCTTCAATAATTTTATAACAATTTAAAAAATGAGGTTCATCTTGTGAGTTTAAAAAATCATATTCAGTTTCCCTTGCCTTGGTTTTCTCCAAAGTCTCAGCTCAGCAGGAGAAAAGGCTGTGTGTCTGAATGTGCTGTCTTTAGACAGACATGTGTATCATTTGAAACAAGATCAAGAACAAAAAGTAAAGCCCAGCTGTGGTGGATCACATCTGTAATCCCAGCACTTTGGGAAGCCAAGGCGGGCAAAGAACTTGAGGTCAGGAGTTCAAGACCAGCCTGGCCAACATAGTGAAACCCCGTCTCTACTAAAAATACAAAAACATTAGCTAGGCCTGGTGGCACATGCTTGTACTCTCAGCTACTAGCGAGGCTGATGCAGGAGAATCTCTTGAACCCGGGAAGCAGAGGTTGCAGTGAGCTGAGATCACGCCATTGCACTCCAGCTTGGGAGACAGAGCAAGACTCCGTCTCAAAAAAAAAAAAAAAGTACAGGAGTCTGGTAACTGTATTTGTACATATAGAAGGGTGAGATTCCAGTAAGGGGAGTCAGACACCTGACATGACATCCTCTATTTATTGGTGACTGCTGGGCCCCCCACAGGATGCTAGGTGTACTGTGGAAGGCAAGAAAGTCCTTCCCTCAGCTGGTTCTAAAACTGTGTAAGGCTTTCATATGTGTCATCAGACCAGAAAACACCACACTGTGACCCAAACGGGTCTACTTTGCACATTCCCTAGCAAACGTGTTACCGTTAGGGACTTTTTCTCTTGGAGAGTGCCCTTGGCTCCCTAGCAACCAGATTGTTCCTGATCAGGCGACAGGACACAGGGTTTGGTCCATGGAGTGTATCCTCTAGATCTGTGTGGGCGCTAGAATCCCTTCAAGAAGCCCTGGGTGAAGGGTTCCACATTTGGATGACTGGGTTTTCTGGATGACTCGATTTTCTGCAGGGCTAGGGTTTTTGAAAACTCAGCAAGGCTGAGCTAACTCTTCTCATCAATATCTGAAAATGGATCATTTCCTCTCTGACAGTTTGTGCAACGCACTGTGGCTACAAGGCCAGATCCCTGGCCTGATGTACATGTTTATTCACACATTCTAGGAAACCCAGAGCAATAGCAGGCAAACAAAAAAGACCAAAGCAGTGGCAAGAATGTCAGTGCTAGCAGAATATGCAGCCAAATGTCCTAGAACCATGGAATGTTTTAGGTGAAAATGGGTGTTCAAAAACTCTCCGGAATTATCTAGATGAGCTAAACCAGGCACAAATGGAGGCCTTACTTTGTGAGTTACATGCAAAGTAGTAGATAGAAGTGCTGCTGGTAGGAAGGGGGCAGGAATAAATTTTTTAAAAATTGCTTGAAATATTTTGTCTTCCATTTAGGCAACTTATTATTTAATTCGTTGTGGCATCAAGTTATTACAATATGATCACCTAAAAATTACACTGTGCTTGCATCTGTGACATGATTAATAAGGTAGCAAATGGGCTTTCTGTCATCTGACAGCTTCAATCAATTGGCAGTGGTTTTATGAGTTTCAGAAGCTCTGAGACGGAGTTGGGTGCAGTGAGCAAGAATGCTACAATGGATTAGCCATGCCTGATTAGCTGAATTGGGTATTGACTTGATAGTTTTCAAACTCTGGCTCCTGGAGGTGCCTCATGGGTGAGGGAAGAGCTAAGTGGAAGAGCACTACATTTAGAACAGCTCTTTTTAAGTTTATTTAAATTATTAGAATTTTGCAAAAGATTTTATATGATTGTGGAATTCCTATGATAAAACCTACTGTTTTAAAACTATGAAGGTAATGGGAAAAAAAAAGACTGGTGTTCTAAGTTCATTTCTGACTTGGTGCATAAGTTTGAGTCAAATATTCTATTGTAACTTACATAAATATTTGTCACCAAATGTCACATGGAAAATTTTTGAAACATCACACTTGTTTCCCAATAATGGTCATTCACTCTGATATTCCATCCTTGATAGTGGCTCCCCAGAATGTTTTATATGAGCATTTATATATTCTCTTTGTTTTCAGCTTCTCAAGTTTATACATACCTCAGCTTACCCTGTTTTTTTTTTTCCCCAAAAAAACCCACTAATGAAATTTATTCTAAAGAAAGGATAGTAAATAACTCAATCTTATGTGATAATTCCAATCAGTTGATAGTGGTTTTCCTGAAGAAGGGATAAGAAAGTGACAAGATTGGTAATGATGTCTGCCATGGGAGTAGCATTGGGAGTGATAGCACAGAGGCCGTATAGATTCCCACTCACTATTTAAACCTTTAAAATCGATTCTATTTCTCACCCTGCCTGACTCTTGTGATGAGAGAGAGTTACATTTGTTTTGTAGAGCAGAGATATTACTGTATCTACTTTCTCACTACTTCTTTAGATTGTAGTCCTGTATTCTGAGCTTAGTTAAGAATCCACTATTGCCAGGTGTGGTGGCTCAGGCCTGTAGTCCCAGCACTTTGGGAGATGGAGGCGGGTGGATCGCTTGAGGCCAGGAGTTTCAGACCAGCCTGGCTAACATTGTGAAACCCCATCTCCACTAAGATACAAAAAATTAGCCGGACATAGTGGTACACGGCTGTAATCCCAGCTACTTAGGAGGCTGAAGCACGAGAATCACTTGAACCCGAGAGGCGGAGGTTGCAGTGAGCTGAAATTGTGCCACTACACTTCAGTCTGGGTGACAGAGCAAACTGTCTGAAAAAAAAAAAAAATCACTATTTACTTGCAAGTCAGCAATACATCTCCAGTCTTTATCCTTCTAGACCAATCTTCTTTTTCCATTTAACAGGGTCACTAAGCCTTTTGAAAATCTTCTGAAAACGATGGGTATTCTTATCTCCACCCCCAAAACTTGGCATTTAGAGACAAATTCACAGATACTTGTGGTCTATTCATAGACCCTCTACTCAGACAAGAACCCTAGCCCTTTATTCTCTTCAGTATTATTTCATATGTTTAAATCATTCAGGATTGCTTTTCCAAAATTTCTCCTAACCTCTATTATCTTTCTTATGGTAAAAATCTTTATGTTCTCATAGAAATACAGCATGGCAACACTTCCCAGTTTCACACATGTCACACATTTGCACCCAGGAGAGCAACAAGTAAATAGAAATAAGAACACTGGTGAACTTTCTGAGGAATTTGCCCATATTCTAAGCATTTTCTTCTGCAGGTGTCAGCTACATGTTATATCATGATACAGGGTCTGAATCTTGCAAAGTCTCCTGAATAAGCCTCTCTGATAACCAATATTTATTTCCTCTATTCTGTCTTCAGCACCACTATCAGGCAAATGAACATTCAGCATCATCTTTCTCACATTTACTTGTTTGCTCAAAAACCTTTTGTGGTTTTGATGTCCTGATACATACATATAGACTCCTCTTTCTGTCTTTCAAATAAGCTATAAAATGCTCTGTTGGCAGTGTGGTGTTACAGAAACAACAACAACAAGCTAAAATAAGTTGCAGCATCCTACTAGCCATGAGAAATTTATTTAATCTCTCTCAGCCTCAGTTTTCCTCTGTGTTAAGTGGAGATCAATAATATCTATTTCAGGGATTTGCTGTGAGAATTACAAGAGATTGTGTGTGTAATATGCTTAGCACATCGCCTCGCACTAAGTTAGTACTAAATAAATAGCCAATGTTATTGCTGCAATCAAGAATAAAGGTAAGAATAAATTCCTAGATGCACTACTGGACTGTATGACCATGGGCTCATTACTAAACTTCTGTGAATCTCAGTTTCTAATCTGAAAAATGAGGATAGGTTCTAATTATAAGGCTATTGGAAGGATTCGATGATACAAATGAAGGGAATATGCTTAATACATGCTGGGCCCTTTGTGTATTATTTTTTGCCTGTCCCCACACTTGCTTCACAACTTCCTGTACCATGAGAGAGCATCCCGAAATGCCCTATGAGCTAATCAGATTACCCCTAGCACTCTGCTTTGCACTTGCTATAGACATTTTTTCTCTTTAAGGGCGATACCTCTTTTAAGGGCAATGCCTCTTTTCCAGCCATCAAATTCTCCCATTATTAAAAATCCAAGACAAGTACCACTTCCTCCATTAAACCTTTGCTGAATACTCCATTTAGCACTGACTTCCCTCTCCATTGAGCCAGTACATTTCTTCACGTGTTTGTCATACAATGTGGTCATTGATTTCATTCTGTCTATTCACTACAGAGATGCCTTGTATTTCATGCCTATATAACCTTGGATATGGAAATTCAATTCTACCTTGGTTTCATTTGGGGTTGAGAAAATCTTCCACAAGATAAAACAAAATAAAGTTCCCCTCTACTTTTTGTTGTTGTTGCAGTTTCTTTGTGTGAACAAGGGATGGTTCAAATGACTGTGAAAGACTACATGAGGTAGGTAGCAGAATCAGTGTTACTTCATGCCAATATTTTACGCCACACCTTTGCTGAATAAAATAGAAGTAGGGAAGTTTTCTTAATATTGCCATGGCTCTTGGGATCTCGTGACAGTTCACTGGTTTAGTCGCAAGTGCCTAGAATGTTTACATCAGCTTTGAAAGAAATAGAGGTTCTTTAAAAATCATAAAATTGTGAGCAAATGAAATCAACAAATGTTGATGTGGGGGGAAATTTAATTAGAACATATGCATAAATGACATTCTACTGTACTGCAACTGTTCATAAGGACCTGTTTATAAAACAGTTACATTCAATATTTTCATTTTGCTGAAGTAATTGATTATTATTCTATTTACTGGACAATAACATATACAATTTCCAATGTTAGGTAGAAAGCAGTGAGAGTCTCTTCATTGGAGAAAACACTAGGTCTCAGGTGTGGTGCCCAGAACACCAGCATTAACATTATGGGAGAACTTCATCAAAATGCAAATTCCCAGTCCCCACCCTAGACCTACTGAACCAGATCATTTGGAGGTAGGATCCAGAAATCTGTATTTGTGCATGTTCTTCAGATGACTTTTTCAGCCACACTCTTTTACAAACCACTAGAATACACTATGAGCTCTTTCAGGTTAGGAACTCTGCTTCCTGTGCTTTTGTACACCCTCGCATTTTCAGGATAATTCCAACTAGTTGTAAACCAAATCTGCAGTACTGCATCCCCCTGCTGCTACCAATTCACACCTAAGATGCTATTTGTCATAGATTTTTCTCCTTGCAGGATTGGTTGTTTTTGCTACTCATAGAATCATAGAGCTATAAGAGACCACAGAAATCTCTCAGGCAACTCTCGTTTTGTTGAAGAGGAAAATGAGAGCCAGGTTCTGTGATCAACTCATGTTTCCAAGCTTTATTACAACAGTGACCCTGTGTTGGTTCTCCTTGGATCCAAGGGCAGGCTGCTTCTGGGTTGCTCTGCTGCACCTTACAGAATAAAGTGTGGCCCTCAAACAAAGAGGGAAAAAGAAATTATGGCAGGCCTAATGAAAACTGAGGTGGGGCAGTAAGTGAAAGGGTATCTTCTGCCTCTCCTTGAGACTCAAGGAGCTCAACTGCCAGAAAAACATGCTTTCTCAACTTTACAGAACGGAATCAAGTAAAGGGCATTCTTTTTTTTTTTTTTTTTTGAGACAGAGTCGCTCTCTGTCACCCAGGCTAGAGTGCAGTGGCGCGATCTCGGCTCACTGCAATCTCCGCCTCCCGGGTTCAAGCAATTCCCTGCCTCAGCCTCCCAAGTAGCTGGGATTACCGGCACCCACCACCATGCCTGACTAATTTTTGTATTTTTAGTAGAGATGGGGTTTTACCATCTTGGCCAGGCTGGTCTTGAACTCCTGACCTCGTGAACCACCCATCTTGGCCTCCCAAAGTGCTGGGATTACAGGTGTGGCCACCGTGCCTGGCCCAGCTATTCTTAGCAAATGTAGCTAGAACAAAATCAGCAACCCAAGTAGGATAACTTGTTCTTCTCGGAAACATTGATATCTGCGTTGTATTTTAAATAAATTCTAGATATATGCCAACTGGCTATTATATTTGATGGGGCTAGATGTGATCCATGGTATAGCTGAGCTATGTATATAAAACTGAACTATATTATGACAGGATTCCACTCTCTTTGGAAGCACTTTCAAATGATCTGCAAAGCAGGCCTATTGGATAGTGATGTTCATTTTTTTTCCATAGTAAAGGAGTTTGTTAGAAATGCATATGGATGGCTACAGGAGCACTGGAGATAGCACTTACAGAGTGTTAGCCATGCGATATGAAATCCTTCACTAGTATGAGAATTAATGTAGAGTCACTTCAGTGACGGCTGGCTGTACTTCTTTCAGCATATAATTTTAACTTCGTCCTGAAAGTTGGTGCCTAGCAAAGCTGTGTTCCTGAAAGGTTCCCCAATGATATGCCATCTGTCAAAAGTGAGACATTGTGTCACCTTCATAATGAGCACTAGCGGGCACCTAACGCTTAAATTCTCACATCTTCTGTAATACAACACTCTTGAAAACAGGAGCAGCTCCTCCACTGCAAGCTCTCTTCTGCAAAGGTGTGGCCATTATGGGATTACTAGAGACTAAGAGGAAATGCAAATGTTTGCTCTGGAAGGAAAAGATTCACAATGACCTCCCAGGAGACTATCTAAATCAATACATCTGATTGTTGGTATTTTCCCAACTGTAGATCTTTGCATCAGTTTTCAGAAACTCCCACTCTATCCAGAGGGACCAGTTTCAACTCTTGCTATTCTACTGCAAGTGTACCACAAAGGTATGTAATTTCCAGGTGCTTTTCATCCAGAGAAATCATTCTGTGCAACAATGGATTTCATGAAATTATAAATAGGCACTTGTTGAATGAATGGATGAGAGAATGAATAAAAGATTTTCAAACCCCATCTTGCAATAACAATATAAAAGAGTTAGTAAAATTGGAAACAGACTAAATATCTGTCAGTGGGGAAATGGACAAATAAGTGATTGGCCAGTTCATTTTACAGAATTCCATATAGTGATAAAAAGAATAGGTAGACATACACATACTGGCTTAGAAAGATCTATATGCCATATTTTTTAAGATTAAAAAAAGCAAGATGCAGGAAGATACATACAGTATGTTACAATACATAAAGCAAACAAGTGAAAACCGTAAAACATGTATGTCACTGCATAGGAAAATGTCTGGAAGGATACACATGGGTTTAACTGGAAGAGGGTCAGGACTGGTGGTGGTAATAGCTGAGGGGAGTGAGAGCATTATGTGTACTATTAAAATTTTTTTTAACAAAGTCAGTATATCTAATTTCTTCCACCATTAAATGTTACTTAAAAAGTTAATGATATTTTCACGATGATATGAAAATATGTTTAATGACCAATTGATACTTATATTCTTGGTCAAGAGACTGAAGCCTTTGGAAAGCAGGAACTATGTTCATTTTTGTGCCGTGTGTACCTAGCACAGAACCTAGAACATGACAGATATTCAATAAATATATGTATAAATGGGTAGGATAAACATTTGTACAGTGAAGTCAATATGATAACAGATTAAATCTTTCATTCAATTTTAGATTTCTCACCAGAACTTTTTTCTTTCTTGAACCTCTTTTATATTCAGGTGTCTGTGTCAGTGTAATCAAGTGATTGGCATTCCTGATTCCCCTGTTAATCCCATGATTAAGATACCCAAATGGAGCCATCTCCACTTCACATTATAAGTTTCAGTAATCAATTGCACTGCATGGTGACCACAGTTAATATTAACTTATTGTGTATTTCAAAAATGCTAAAAGAATATTACTTCAGATGTGCTCACCACAAGTGAGGTAGTGGGTGTTTTAATTGGCTCGATTGACTATTTCTACAACATATACATAGATCGAAACATCACACTGTACTCCATAAATGCACACAATTATTATTTATCAATTAAAAATAAATAAGTATTTTTAAAAAGAGACACAAAATAATTAAAGAGGGAAAAAAAGTGTGAACATGATGCTGGTTGTATCTGGTAAGTGGGCATCCCCAGTGAGATAGTTACCTGTTGTTGAATGTGTAAATGGCTAAGTAAATGAATTGTAGTTAATCCGATTTCAGTTATGAAGTCACTGAAGTAAAATTATCTAAACTCTCCCAAATAGGCTCATTAGTGTTGCGTGTAAAGAAAAGGCAAACAAAAACTTCAACAAAAGAGCTGAGCAAACCTGGTAAAATCTTGTCAAAAGGTCTGATTCCCATGGAATCCATGAAAGACTCCTGTAGTCTCCTGGGTTAGCTTAGTAACTTAGGCAAAGTTCAGACGTGCTGGCTTACATAATATAACCATTTATATTTATAAATAGAACAATTAAATATAGAATTGTAATATGTATATAATTATAATAAAATTAAATAATTTAGATATTTATACATATAAATCAAATTAAATATATAATTTTAGTAAAAATTATAAATATAATTTTCAACTAATTGATGTTTACCATTTAAAGTGCCAAAGTGGACTAGATCAAGTTGATAAAAGCATTTTTTGTTTCTTAGCCAAGTACAAAAATCATACAGAACACATTTTAATTCTACCTAGGGACTTATAATCATTATTTGTAAACATCAGTTCTTGTAGTCTGCCTTTAGTGATATCCTGGACAGATCTGTGTTGCTCAGGATGCTGCAGACTGTTGCTCTTTTAAAATAGCCTTCTTTGAGTCTACTGTTTACAGTTTTTTGTTTGTTTGTTTTTGGTTTTTTTTCTGTTTCATTTCTTGCCTTCAGTGACCACTCCTTTGTGGTTGTCAGTGCACTGCCTCTGGCTGGCGTCTGTCCTGCAGTCTCCCTGCCCTATCTAATTTCCCATGTGCCTGTTGTGGAATGGGAAGCCAGTTAAGTAAACTCACAGTGTTGGATGTAAAGTACAGGCAAGTGGTCCCTGAGTGGGGGTGCAGTCAGTCCTTTAAGCATATAGGAACGCTAGTGAATGCACCATTTGTCTATTTAGGATCCTCTTTCATGCAACATCTGGGAGATCGGGTGGGTGAGGTGACCAGAAAAAAATGGTGTGGGGTTAACTGGTTTTGGATAAAGATATTCATATTTTTACCACAGCATTCCTGAATGGCTGGAATTTTGGGAGAAAGATCCAGTGGAGATTCTCTTGGATCTGGGGTTTGGTGCCGATGAGCCAGACATCTGCACGCAAATCCCAGCCAGATTCCTTGGTTGTGGCTCAGCAGCCAGAGGGATCAACATCCGTGTTTTTCTTGAAGCTCAAAAGCAGCGCATGGACATTGAGAACCCCAACTTGTACGGTAAGCGAGGTCCCCGTGGCATTTGCATCTCAGCATTGGCAATGAGTGGGCAGGTGGGCCACAGTGTAGGCGAGGAGATTGTGTGAAGTAGCACGCAAATCCTCTATTACAGTGACTTCACACACAAAAGATGAATTTCTTGGTCATCCTATATGTCCAGTGGGAGTTGGTGTGTATGTTCGGGAGAAAGGAGTATCTATTTGCTCCATGTTGTCCTCACTCAGGAATACGGCCTCTAATCTGGAACCTCACTAGTTGCAATAATAAGGAAAGGTAGAAATGGAAAATGATACTCAGCTCTTCAATCTTCTGGTCCTAACTTACACACAGCAGGTCTTGTTCACACTTCATTGGCCAAAATAAGTCACATGGCCACACCTAACTCCAAGTGAGTGGGAATGTACAACCCTAACAATTGCCCAGAAGGAGGAAAGCTGGTAGTAATGGTGGGAAGCACTAATATGTACCATAGCCACACACCCAGGAGGCAGAGAAACTGGAATCTGACAAGGATTACCATGAATGATTAGGTGAAACCCTAATTTCTTCATTTATGAGATTTAGAACACTATCGTTCATACCTTGAGCTGTAAGTGATAGTTATTAATCTGCCGTGCCTCCTGATTTACTGTGTCTAAACCTTATAGTTAATCAGGCATGTTGCTATATTTCTTCAGCTGGTGATCAATGTAATCGTATAATCCTTTTCTCTAGGACATTACCAAGGATGTTCTTGGGGGTGTCTGTACTGTGCTCAGTTTGGGGGAAAGATGCTTTGCAGCTCAATAGGTTTATTTACTGCAGGATTGATTTAATATGCTAAGGTGCACTTTCAGTCTCCTAGATGGGATGCAGTGCAGCATTTCAAAACCACTTAAATACAAAAGACCTCTTGGAGAAGCATTGAGGAAGACCTTCCCACATAAATACAAAAGGCATCTTGGAGAAGCATTGAGGAAGACCTTGTCTATAGTACAGAGTTTGAGGAATTCCAGAGGGGGGAACTGACAAAATTCTGATTATCAAATAAATTATTTTAAATAAATAAATTCACTAAGAGGAAAGTCATGAGAGACAAAGTGTTTTTCTCAAGCAATGATCTGGAAGAGGGACTTTACTTGGAGTTCTCATTTTAGCTCCTGTTTCTCCCATTTTCATATGGGTAAAATGGTCCCAAACTTCAGGAATGATATTTTCTTTTAAATGAGTATGTAAAGCCGAAGGTGTTGAAATGCAGTATTTCTTTACTTTTTAGACACAATTAATGTTGTTCTTTGTATCTCCTCTTGCAAGCAGCACAGAGATGCAAATTCTTTGATCATTCCTTTATTTCAGGAGAACAACGTCATTTACCAATATTTGAATAGCATCTGAGCTGCTATGAAGTAAATATTTCACAAAAGAAATTGAGATATGGATTACAGAGAAATTAGGAGTTGGTCCCTGACTCTGTGATCTCTGGTGCACTCTTATTTCTACAACATAACCTTTGATTCAGGGAAAAAGAGAAGGTCAAATATAAAACAACCAATAATAAAGCTAGTTGGCAGATAGAATGGAAAATTGTATCTCATTCAAAGTCAACACAAACGTTTAAACTTGGGAAATGAGAATCAATTAGTCCGTTGTTCAATTTACCCAAAGGCAAAAATAAAAGGAAACACTTATCTGACGCTTCAGACTATTGTGTTCTCTGAATTGACTTAACCAATTAAATTGGTAGGTTTTTGTCTTAGTCTAAATATAAAAACCCACCATGGACGGATGTAAAGCAATCATAAAAGTTGAATTATCATTCAGTTGTACCCTCTGGATCACAAAAGAGATTTAGTTTCAACTACAGCTTCATGTAATCAGAATTATCCTAAAACATACGAACCCCACAGTTCCTATAGGTCTTGGAAAAATATCACAGTCCTCTGGGAGAAATCTGTCACTTCTTTTTGGAGTAGAAGGATGATTAGTCAATACTTCTTTTAGGTAAAAGAAACAGGTAGGCACTGGCTCATGAGGGTCAGGGACATTGCTGTGATGGTGCAAACACAACAAAAGACAACATCCTTGCCTACCTATGTGGTCCTTGACCTTCGCTGAGTTATGCAACCTTACATGCTATCACTGTGATTAAGAGGAGGCTGGGTAATAAAAACAAAATATTCCATTTGTATTACAATGGTTTTATTATCTTGAGATACCAAAAATATTTTCCATGTTTTTTTTTTTTTTCAAACTGGCAATATGTTCTCACTTTAGCCCTGCTGCATTAGGTCTCTTCCACATGCTAATTAAGTCAATACTGTACTTGCATATGGCCCAGATCATCCAGAAAGGCTTAACAAGTTGATGAGCTGGTTTGTTTTGAAGGGCAAATGGGTTTTTACATTAATGACTATCTTCTCTGGAAAGACTGAGGAGAATATATTCCCTTCCTAAGTCTTGCTCATTTATAATCATTATTTTAACAACTGATACTTACATGGCATTGTGTCTTCACAGTTTTGCTTTAGTGACCACGACAGATGTGAAAAATACATGAGAGATGAAAAGACTGGCCATTTACTATGTGCCTGGCATGGCTCTAGCACTGTTTAGCTCTTAGTTATTTTATTCTGAGCTCAAACATCCAGTGAATGGTTGACCTGGGATTTGGATCCAGGCCTTCCAACTCTATATGCCATGATCTTTCCACACTCTCAGGTGACAGTTTGGATAGGGATGATGTAAGTGATGGTAGGAATATACATCACATAGAGTCATGGAGGAATATTCAGGTAGCCTCATGTTGATAGCACTGGGTTCACTCTTTAATATATGTTAGTATACAGATTCACCAATGCCTACAGTTTTTAATACCTAACATAAAAACTATAGGCATATATGAATCTATATAATTATGTGTCTTCAACTAAATATAAAAGCTGTTCACTTTCCCCACAACACAGCAAAATCTTATTGCATAGGGAAATCATCTCCATAATAGTAATGGCATATACTGAGAAAAACTTCAGTTTCAAGAGCCTAATGTCCTTCCTATCTTGAAAATTTCATTTTAACTGAGTCTTCAGTTTTTACTACATGAATACAGTTTCAGCAAAAAGACCCAGTCTAAAACTTTCTTGTTTCTTGTGTTGTGCAGGCCGTTTCCGACAGCTGGAAATCCTGGACCATGTGACCCATGCCTTCTCATCTTTGCTGAATGATGTCAGCATCCTGCCAAACAGAGCTGAAAAGAAAGCTGGAGGAGAGAGTGTGCAAAGAACCTCAGTGAGTGCCACCAAAGAGCATCGAAGAAGGATGGGTAAACTTATAAGGAGAGCTTCAAAACAGAACATCAGGAGGGATTGTTACCCAGAGGCATCAGAGTCCTTCAAGATGAAAGATGAAGTTTTTATCCCCTTTACAAAACCATGGGAGTGTGGAGCAGAGCTAGCAGCAACCTCAATCAAGCACAAGCAAAATCATTTGTCTCTGTCAGTAGAACATCAGTCTCTCCAAGCCTGTGATGATTTGCTACCTTATCCTCCCCGCGATCTTCTGGGCAAGCAATGGCCTTGCTCATCTATGCCAGCCAAGCAGATTGCTCCTTCCTGTGTGTCTGAGGGGTCAGTCAAGGGCAAAACTCAGAAGGAGAACTTATTTCAGACTAACAAGCTCAAGTGCTTCTCTCGTCTTGCGGGTAAAGGACCAGACTCGTTTGAAATGGAAGAGGTCAGTGTTGCACCAACGTGCCCAACCTCCTAAGGGAAATAACCTTCACTATGGCACCCTTGTTTTCCAGACTTCATTTCACCACTTCATCTTTTAATCCCTCAGCATTACATCTTAGTGTTCTGAGTCAGTTTAGTGATTTAAAGTCATTCTAGTTGCTTTTGTTGGAAATAAACTAGTAGGAAACCAGCCTTTGCTTGCTCCAATGTCTTTCCTTTTTCTTGCTCACAGTTGAATCCATAGGTCATTTCTGACTTTGCTTTTGCTTAATTGTTTTATGTACCTGTATGTGTGCTTTTTATCTACTCTCTGACTTTTCATGTTTTATCTTCTTCAAGGATCAGTTCAACTACTTCCCACTCAGTGGAACTTACCTTGACCACTTCTTCTCTGTGTTCTCATGGCTTTAGCAGTGTGAGCTCGTTATGTCAGAGATTGAGTGTGTGTCAGTGCTGTCTCCCCAAAAAACTCTCAGCTCCTTTAGGGCCGGGGATGTGTGTTGGAAATAATTTCCCCCACAATGCCTAACACAGGGCCTCAGACAAAGCAGTATGGACTTGGGTATGGTCTTGATTTTAGGGTATTAGTATGATGTTTATTTGTTTGCTTTGGGATGTATTGATTTTCACATAGCTTGACCTTCATTTCACACACGTTCTTTGCTCATCCATCCCTACCTTCATTCATTTACACTAGTTTTTATCTTCACTTAGATGACATTCTCACTTGTACATCTCAGAGTTGTTTTTTTTTCCCCCCCAAAAAAATACATATACATGTCTGCTTATCTGTCTATTCATAATGGCAGCTAGGATTGGGAGTTCACTTGTTGTTAACTCTGTTATTTAGTATAATTACAAATAAGTCGTTACAAAGGAGGAACAAGGCTTTTCTCTCCTTTCATCTAAATTATCTAAAAGTAGGGCAGGATATTTACATGCCAATTCCAAAGTGGGCTTACTTCTCTGTTGAGCCCTCTATGTGCCAGGCACAGAAACGGTAACAGAATCTGCCTTGAAAAGGGAGCTACAGAGAAGTGGCAGGGATGGGCACTGACACCATAAGATGGTAGGCACAGAGACAGCACTACCGATACACTTTACATCACTACACAGACATATTGTCGGGTATTCCAGGAGCAAGTAAAGGCATTCTTAGCCAGCCTGGGGCTGAGAGGATAAAGAAATTTGTAGAAAGTAAGGCTTAATCACAATTTAAAATTGTGATTAAGAAGAATAGGATGGAGTCAGGTGAATATGCCTATTGGCATAGCTGCATCCCACAAAGATATAAAAATTATTTTAAAATAAGTAGATGTCAAGGTTCCTAATATCTATGTATGTGTATGTATGTTTGTGTACATATATGCCTTGTATAAAAATTAAAGAACCTTAAAATGTTAAACTGAATTTAAGTAGTAGCATTGAAATGAATAACAATAATAAAAGGAGGAAAAGAAATACCTTTGGTCAAATGCCCTGATTTGAGGATAAACTGAGAAGGCACTAAAAAAAGAATTTTTTAAAACTTAATCTTGCAAAGATTATTTAATTACCAAGCCAATAGTTAAATTACTATAAAGAATGTCAAGTCAGCCAGGAGCTGTGGCTCACGCCTATAATACCAACAGTTTGGGAGGCAGAGGCAGGTGGATCACCTAAGGTCAGGAATTTGAGACCAGCCTGGCCAACATGGTGAAACCCTGTCTCTACCAAAAATACAAAAACAAAAACTAGGTGGGCATGGTGGAGGGTGCCTGTAATTCCAGCTACTCGGGAGGCTGAGGCAGGAGAATCACTTGAACCTGGGAAGCGGAGGTTGCAGTGAGCTGAGATGGCAACACTTCACTCCAGCCTGGACAAGAGTGAAACTCTGTCTCAAAAAAATAAAAATAAAAATAAAAATAAAAAATAAATAAAAGGTAAAAGAATGTCAAGTCAACCTGCTATTAGCTAGGATCCAAACAAAAAGTGTCACCAAACTCCAACCCATTGTCAAGCCTCATCAGACTCTATTGTCCCTGAAGGTTCTTCTGCTTCAAACTAGACTGATTTAGAGAAAAATAATATTCCTAGTATGCCATTGAAATTTCAGAGGAAAGGAATAGACAAACATCAAATTTATCAAATTTGATAAATTTTATATAAATAAATAAGAAAAGAATGTTAGTCCTTGATTGGTATACTTTCAAGAATTTTTAACTTACGATTATTCAAGAAAATACTACATATTAGTATATATTTGGGAAGAGAGTAGAAACACACTCAACACCAAAATAAAGAAAGCAAATTCACATGTTTCTTTGGCACGTAGTAGGTACTTAGTAAATATTTGTTAATTGAGTAAACATCCAAAGAATTTGACAATATTGATTTAATGTAAGGATGACTTTCATAGGAAAACAAAATATTCTGTCAAATTTCACAGCCATCTTGGTGTTTTTATGTTCTACGATTTGTGTGTGTGAGAGACTGTGTGTGTATGTAAGGCAGAGATAGTCCTAAAAATGATAAAAAAGAAACACACTACTTGAATTTCATTTTTAATAAAAAGTGCATATAAAATATTACATTCTCACTGGGGAAAAAAATACTTGTTTCACTCAATACCAGTGCATGAGTAAATGAAGCTTGGGTAGATTGTATCTTAAACAGAAACCAATGCCAGATTTAATATTTATTTTTCAATGTCAAATTTTAAAATCCAATTATAAGAAATGAAAAATATGTGTGAAATTGGCAGATTTTCATGGCATTTAAAACAAGAGCCAATGTACTTAAATATCTAGCTATCAGAATTTCAAGTACGATTGGCCAAATTTTGCCTCCAGATCAACCAATGATGCTTTCCCTAAAGTTGTACTAAGAGCTGAATTTGGCAATGTTTGTCTCACTTCTCAAAAGTATAATTTCAACAAAATTGTGCATAGATTTTTTAATGGAAAAATCAACATTTTTTTGTTTAATTTTACTTAGTAAAATTAAGTCAGCCCCTCTCTTTTTAAATTCCCAAATACATTAAGTGAATTTGATACTTGTAAAATTTGTGCAATGTAAACTCAAGGTAGGATGCTTCTTCATATTCATAATAAATAATTTTTAGCTTTCCCTCCTGTTTGCATATAAGCATCCTATTCTCTAAAAGTCACATGTGAGAACATTAATCATATTATTAAACAATCCCAGTCAACATCTTGATTAGGTGGGGAATATTTCAAAAGCTATAACTATTTCTTTATTTTATTTTTTATTAATTAATAGGTTTGGCTCAGGTGGAATAACCCAGGAATACACATGGCTTTCATTTGAAATGAATGGGGCTTTTCCTTTTTTTTTTCAAAAGACAAACATGTGCTTCACATTGCCCTAAGTGGATTTTTCTCCATGATAATGGTCATAGCCAAAACTTTTTATTACATTTGAAAACGCATATGACACTCACTGATTTGAGTTACCAACACTAGTGAAAATAATGCTAAGAGTATGTCTAATAGATTACAAGTATAAAGTAACTTATTTGAAAAAAAGATATGAAGGATTAAAAAGAGAGATTAAAAATTTTTTCTTATTACAGTTGCATTATATCCTCATGGTCTCCAGTCTATTCCTGGGTTAGAGTCATTTTTGGCCATATGTACCACAGTGTTTAAAATGTTTATGTTCTTTGATTCAGCTTTCAGTATTCAAATATCAATTCCAAATAAGTAATATGACATGTAGATACAGATTTATGAACAAGAATATTCACCTCATCATTATTTCTAATTGCAAAATTTAGAAAACATTTCAAGAGTGGGAGAATTGTTAAGTAAACTAATGTACTTCCTGAGAACAGCCTCTTGTCCTGTCATTAAATATGTTTTCAGAGAAATTTTATGATGTGGAATAAAAATTCCTGCTTCAAATTTTTGAGCGAAAAATTTGACTACATGACAATATCCAGAATAAATGTATATAAAAGAAAACTTTCAAAGAAATACTCCAAAATGTTTTTGGAGTAACAGTAACTGTTTTCTTATCTTCTTTTTATTTTTTGGAGAGATGGGGTCTCACTATATTGCCCAGGCTGGTTTTAACCACCTGGCTTCAAGTGATTCTCCCACCTTGACCTCCCAAATTGTTGAGATTACAGGCATGAGCTATCAAGCCCAGCCCTGTTTTTTTTACCTTCTTTTTCTATGTATCATGTTTCTGTAATTAGCTGTATTGCTATTTTAGAAGTAATATGCATTATTTTGTTTAATGATAACTTTATTTTCATCAATACAGAAATATTCATTAATTTCTTTAAAAATTTCAAAAATAAATTTTGTTCTAGCAATTTGGAAACTAAAATTTTAAAAAATGTCTAAGCATTATATAGCAACTAAATTTTCTGAATTACTTTCCATAAATTTATCAAGCCCTAATTAGCTTTCTCCAAATACACTTAAAGTTCTTTGGAAGGCAAAAACAATCTAGAATAGAAATATTATTAGTTAAATGTCTTTCAAATGTACAACTTCCAGAAGCATTGATCATCCCATCCGGATGTGATCTTCCCGTTTCCTCAACTTCTTTAATTCTTTGAGTCTTTATCACGGGTACCTTGTCCCCGCTACCTCCTCCCAGCAGACTGTAAGTTATTTCAGTTCAGGATCTCATGTTTATCCCTCTTATCAGTTGCCAGTCTCATTACATATTGATTAAAATAAGTGAATTTATTTGACAAAATTTCTAATGACATTGATGCATTTTGATATCTTAGGTCCAGAGCTTTGAAGAAGAGACTGGTAATCCTCTTGACATGACTTCAGGAACTGTAGGTAAGAATTCATCAAGGTGTGTGATCTCATTAGTGGTCTTTCAGAACGTAAATAACTGGTATTTAAATTTCTTAACGTGTACAGAGTTTAAATTACCTGTAGAAGATACTCTACATTCATGCATCTTCTGAGATATTAAAAGACTACTGGTAGGCCAGGCGTGGTGGGTCATGCCTGTAATCTCAGCACTTTGGAGGCCGAGACGTGGGAATCGCCTGAGGTCGGGAGTTCAAGGCCAGCCTGGCCAACATGGCAAAACCCCACCTCTACTAAAAATACAAAAAAATTAGCTGGCACAGTGGTGTGCACCTGTAATCCCAGCTATTTGAGAGGCTGAGGCAGAAGAATTGCTTGAACCCGGGAGACGGAGGTTGCAGTGAGCTGAAATCATACCACTGCACTCTAGCCTGGGCAACAAGAGCAAAACTCCATCTCAAAAAACAAAACAAAACAAAACAAAAAACTACTGGCAATGCAAATGTACATGTAAATTTTAAAAGACCACAGAAACATTCAATATCCCTGGGGCTAATGGTATGTGTGGCTTGTCTGACACTAACTCTATACGATCTGACTACCATAGTGGAATGAATTTCATGGGACTGAGCCTGACTGTGGGGAGGCAGGTACTTTTTCACTCCTTCCACCAACTGCTTCATAGTGTACACACCGTTTCATTTAACTGGGTCTCAGTTTTTCCATCTGAAATAAAGAAATAAGTGCAGATAATTTTAAGTTCTCTGCTAGCCCTTGAATTCTGCATTTTGTATAATCTTAATGTTAAACTCTCAGTGGACAGAGGTTCCCTAGATGTAGCTTTGCAAGTTTTCTCTCAGAATGATGCTTTAACATCCTAAACAAGAGAGAAGGAAACCTTTCTCTATTCCTGGTTTTTATTCCCCCATTCAGTTGTCACTGTGATTCAGCATTTCCATGGCCCTATAAGGCAGTTAGAAGTAGGCACAATTAGTCCAGCAAAATACAGCAGACGAAGCTCATGCATTTCCTGGAAGAAAATATGCAAATTTTTAATTTAATTTAGTGCTGTGTCAAACACATCTTTTTCATTACAAAGTGTATGTATGGGCCTCATTTTGCTAAATGCTGTTTAGAAATTATGCATTAGTAATTATAGGGTCCTGCTGATTACATAAATTGTTATCCTGCTCTTCGAAGTAATTACCACATAACCTGCATTGAGGCTTATAAGACAAAAATAAGCATCTGTTTTCCATCTAATTGAATGCTTCTCAATGAAGTTGGAGGTCCCCTTGCCAACAGGAATTGCCTCCTTTGACATTCTATTAAGAGGTCAATTAATACCATGTAAGTCGCCCCAATCATTCCAAAAAATTATTTGGGAAGTTAGACAAAAATTACTAATCTACATTTCATCTCGAATTGAGAGAACAAAGTAAGGTAGGTGAAGGAGAGCCTAATGGATAAAATCTGAATTATAGTACAGCAAATGTGATTTTGTTACTTTCGAAAATAGTGTTGTTAACCAAAACAAACATAAGACTCAGAATAAATATGTAAAATTCGTTCAATTAATGGGAAAAGGAAATTATCATATGTATGTGATAACTGTATGTGTAATCACTTTGAGATATTGTATACACGCATTTTTTTTTCTCAAAGTATAAAACAATTACTTCATTTTAAAGATGAAAGCACATGGACTATTTTGACCAAAATATTATAGCAGTAGTGATGCTGTGCTAGTTTCAGCGCCACTCACTCAGCTGCTTCCCGGCTCTTGAGATATTTCCTCTTGGAACATTCTCTCTGGGAATGCAGCCCGTATGTTGTGCGAAGCCCAAGTGACATGAGGAAGCCACGCATGGACTCTCTGGTGGACAGTGCTGCATGAGCTCCACGTGAATACCATCTTTGATGTCC
Organism: Papio anubis; assembly: GCF_008728515.1. Classification (NCBI taxonomy): domain Eukaryota; kingdom Metazoa; phylum Chordata; class Mammalia; order Primates; family Cercopithecidae; genus Papio; species Papio anubis. The sequence continues at coordinate 101,579,470 of NC_044979.1, forward strand.
GGCCCCAACTTTCAGATGACTCTAGCCCAGGTGCCATCTGATGCAACTACATGAGAGAATCCAAGAGAAAGCCACACTGAGCTGGCCAGCCCACAGAATCAGGAGATAGCAAATTGTTGTTTTAAACACATAGGTGAAGGTACATGATGAACTCTTCAAATACCTTTAAAATGTGTTAAAAACCAGTATTAAGACTGTATGGCCTCTGCTCATGTGCAAGACTGTGCATACTAGCAGAAAGATTATATTTAAGCATTTCCTAATTGAATGTGAACAAATTGACTTTATATAGAAAATTGGGACCCAAGGCCACAAATATACTATCCTCCCTGAGTCCCCTAAAAATAAAATGTCACTTAAATGACAGGGGAATATAAGGAAAAAAAGGAAATATGTAATAGTGCTACTTAAAAGGAAGAAGAGGAGGAGAAGTCTATCATTCATATTCTATAAGACTAGGACTTTGTGTGGGATTTATTGTGGACGAAGTTGCAGACAATTCTAGGTAAAGAGCCCACCTAAGGATTAAAAAGATGAGTCTACTGCAGGACTATACTAACATGATAAGGTAAAAATTTCCAAGAGAATCTCACTTAGTTATCAACTTGGATAAGATATGCCTTCCCTGCCACCTTATAAAATCATCAAACCAAGCAAAATTATAAGATTTAGCAGTTCAAAAATCAGAAGTTATTCAGAATAAATGTCCACTAAAAAAATGATTACAAAGAAACATGACAAATCATCAGGAATTACTATTCTCAGTGAGTTGTATGAGGACATGGCATCTATGTAAGAGAAGCATCTCCAATGAGTAGATTCCTTTCAGATAAAACATACAAAGCTTGATTCTGTTTCTGATGCTAAGTAATTCCTAACGAGCCAACCCTCCCACAGAGAATAATCATAAACTCTGGACAAAATATTTTTAAAACTCCTGCATAAAGGCACTGAAGAGTGACCAAAAGTGAACAGAGAGTGGAGGGGGTTTCAACACATAGAAGGAAGGAATGGCATTGGGTGAGTGTCCTGTTTTTTAAAAGCTTTTTAGCTTCAGGGAAGGCTCCAGTTGACATTGTCCTAAAACTCTAATAGAAAGTAGCAGTATTGGCCACGTATAGTGGCTCATGCCTGTAATTCCAGCACTTTGGGAGGCTGAGGTGAGTGGATCACTTGAGGTCAGGATTTCTATACCAGCCTGGCCAAATGGTGAAACTCTGTCTCTACTAAAAATACAAAAATTAGCCAGGCATGGTGGTGGGTGCCTATAATTCCAGCTACTGGAGGCTGAGGCAGGAGAATTGCTTGAACCTGGGAGGCAGAGGTTGTGGTGAGCCTTGATTGTGTCAGCTGCACTCCAGCCTGGGCAACAGAGTGATACTCCATCTCAAAAAAAATAAAATAAAAAGTAGCAGTCTTACTAGTTAAAAAAAAAAAATCAGAATATAAAATTTGAGGAAATGATAATAGCTGAAAAGAGAAGGGGGAAAATCACAGAAAGGAGAGAACCAAGGAGGAAAATCTTCAAATTCTAGGAATTCAATCTTTTCAAATCTCTAGCCAATTGTTGAACCAAACACACATGGAAAGGACTTAAAGAATCTGTTAAGACTAAAAGATGTGAACTGAGATTTTCATTTGGAGTTTGATTCCAGACAAGTTCCTTGCCTCCTTAAACAACATACCATTCACAATATTCAGGAACAATAAAATTATACTAGACACATGAAGAAATGAGAAAATATAACTCATATGCAAGAAAAATGGCAATTAATGGAGACAAACCATGAGAAAGCCCAGATGTTCTAATCAGCAGATAGGGAGATTATTATAATTATGCTGAAGGATATAGAGGAAAATACGCTCACAATGAATGAAAAGATAGAAAATCTAAAAAAATAGAATTATAATAAATAATAAAATGGAAATTCTGTAAATAAAAACTATAATTTCTGAAATTCAATATTCATTTAACATTACATCAGAAACAATGAAAGAAAGACTTGGTGGATTTTAATATATCTATAGACATTATCCAACAATCTAAAGATCAGGAAAAAGATTTGAAAATTATAGAAAATACTTATCTGAGTTTCAGAAGCCTGTGAAGCAATATCAAAGGTCAAATATACATGTAGTTACAGTCTGAGAAGGAAAGGACAGAGAAAACTGTACAGGGAAAAAATATTTGGAGAAATAATGGTGGGAAATCTTCTAATTTTGCTCAAAGATTTACATTTACAGATTCAAAAAGCCAGCAAACTCTAAGTGGGATAATTACAAAGAAATTACAAAGAAAACTACACCTAAATAATACTAGGATCAAACTGATAGAAATCAAAGATAAAAGAAAATGTTTAAAGCAGGCACACAAAAATGACATATTGAATACAGGGGAATAAAGATTTGAATGACAGAAGATTTCTCATTAAAAACAAGAGAGACCAGAAGACAGTAACTATGAGCCAGAAATCTACATGCAGCAAAAATATCCTTCAAAAATAAAGATAAAATTTCAGACAAACAAACAAAAATAACTCATCACCAGCACCCATGTACTGTAAGCATTGCTAAAGGAAGTTCTTTAAGCATTGCTAAAGGGCAGGGTATCGTGGTGTTGTATACCATATGTTGATATTGTACTTGACAATTTATAGCATACAGGATGGGGGAATTGGTAAATGAACAAAGATACCTACAAGATTTCTACATTTTACATGAAGTGGTACAATATAACTTTAAGTAGACTGAAAAAATAAGGATGTAAAAGAGACAAAAAATGAGAGGTACAGCAAAATGCTAATAAAAATTTATATACATATGTGTGTGCGTGTGTGTGTGTGTGTGTGTGTGTGTGTGTGTATATATATATATATATATATATGTAGTTTGTTTTTTGAGATGGAGATCTCACTCTGTAGCCCAGGTTGAAGTGCAGTGGTACAATCCTAAATCAATCACTGCAACCTTGAACTCCTAGTGTCAAGAGATCCTCCTGCCTCAGCCTACCAAGTAGCTGGGATCGTAGGCACACGCCACTATGCCCAGCTACTTTTTTAAAATTAAAATATAATTTTTAAAATACAATAGAATTAGTAAGAGACAGACTGGTACATATATAAAAATGACTGAAAAAACTAGGAGATGTTTGAGAAATTACTTAAGAACTAAGTGGGAAAAGAAAAAGGAATGAATATAATAAACAAAATGTCAAAGAAGACGGATCCAAGAAATAGTACATAGATGTAAGAAGTGGTTGCAGTTGGACTCTTAATGTCTTAAATTTCGACTGGGGTTCTAAAAAAGATATATATCAGATACAAAGTCAATATGTGACAAGCATATGTATGTAGTTTTCTAAGGAATTTGTAGGAATCAGTTCCACAACATTGAACCTTTCAGCCATCATGAATATAAAGAGGGGACAAGTTGCAGAGAGAAGAAAAAAATGGATGAAGATATTTCATTGGAGAACACTGTTTCCCTGCCGGGTATCCTCATTCCTTCTTTGGAGGAAGATTGAGGACACTAAATTTCACTCCTAAGCAGTAAGAAGCCTGCAAGGAGATTACTCACAGAGCAGTGTCATTACATTTAACAAATACAGACACACTGTGATAGGTACTGTTCTAAATGTTTCATATGCTTTACTTAATTTAATCCTTAAAATAAACCTTTAAAGTAAGCAGTATTACTATTTCCGTGTATTAGATGAAGAAACAAGCACGGAGAGGTTAAATAATGTGCCTCAGTTTCTCATAGAGTTCAAAGTGGTGCCAGGTTTCAAATTCAGCCTGTCTAGCTCCAGAGTCTACACTCTTGAATGCTGTGCTATGCATCTGGAAAATGAGTCCCTTGCATCTGAGAGACACATGGCTCATGCATGAGAACATCAACACTGACTGTGGAATGGGCTGTGCCTCCAGGTCAAGAACTCTAGTGAGCAAGAGAGGTGTTGACCCCAGTATTTCATCAATTATAAGATGAGTGATTTTTCCCAATTTGTCATCCTTGCAATCAAGATACATGTTATAATTGATGACAGGTCTTAGTTTAATTGCTAGAGAGTTATTTTTTTCTCATTATAAAATAATGAGAGTCTTAAACCTGATGGTATCTAATATTCGATGACAGTGGACGTATGGAAAATGTAACGTCATCTGATGAAACTACTGGCCTGGCTATGAGACACATGTATGCAGCCATAACAACGTAAACACTCTTCACTGGCTTTCTGCTTTGACAATCAACAATGAGACAAATAGGGAGACAATTCTGGTCACATAGCAAATTAGAAATATTAGCAAACTGAGTATTTTGAAGATAAAAATGTAGCTGTTGAGAAGTGGTTGATGAGAATTGTGAAGAAAAACTGGTGAAAAGGGTAGGGACTTTCTTCCAAAGAGAAAAATAGATGGCATGCTCAAACTGGGTAACCATGAGTGGTGTTCACGGAAGCAGGAGCAAGTTTTAGCAAAACCAACAATGAATGGTGCCAAATCCTAGGTCTGGAAACATCATGGCGACATTGCCACTCTTAGGATCCCATATGCGAAGGGTTAAAAGCAGTTGTCTTTGGGGAATTTTCTTTCCATGACACAGTATTTTGGCACTATTTGATTTTTTTAATGTATATATTATACTTTGATTTAATAAATAAATAAATAACTATTGCAACAAAAATGGTTTTTACTAAATTCAGGTACATCAATGAAATGAAAACATCTAAATATGACAGTAAAATGTATAAAGTAGAAGGATACAGTGGGATGAGAGTTAACTCACACATTTCTGGACCAAAAAAATGCAGATTACTTACAAAGAGAAAAAATTTCAAATATCTCATTAGCAACATAACATGGCAGATGGGAATAAATTAATACACATACAATTTAGAAGGGGAAGAAAATGTGAACCAACAATTTTATACCCAGCCCTACTCTTTTTATGCACGAGGGCAGTATAATGCCACCCTCAAAGATAACAGGACTCCCCAGGTATATCATCCACTACCTTTCCAGGACAATGCCCTCAAGTAAGTGAGACCATGGTTGGAGCATGAATTTTGGAGCCAGCTTGCCTGGATTCCAATCCCACACTCTAGCAACTACCAACTGCGTGACTTTAGACAAATTACTCAATCTCTGTGTTTCTGTGTCCTCATCTAAAGAAAATAAACATAAGCATAATAACAGCATCTATCTCATGGGATTGTTAAAAAGATTGGCCTAATACATGTAAATCCCTTATTTATGTATCAACTCTTTTTACTACCATTCAAGTTGATTAAGATGTTACCCAAAATAAAGTACTCTGGAACAGCGGTCCCTAACCTTTTTGGAACCAGGGACCAGTTTCATTAAAAGCAATTTTTCCACGGACCAAGGCAAGTGGGTGGTTCCATGATGAAACTAATCCACCTCAGATCATCATAAGGACGCACAACCTAGATTCTTTGCATGTGTAGTTCTAATCGAATTTGTGCTCCTGTGAGAATCTAATGCCACCACTGATCTGACAGGAGGCAGAGCTTAGGTGGTAAAGCCTGTTTGCCCATCCACTGCTCACCTCCTGGTGTATGGCCCAGTGCCTAACAAGTCATGGACCGAAGCCAGGGGTTGGGGAAGCCTGCTCTGTATTAATAAAAATAGGGTACGGAAAAGTTGAACTCAAGTAATAAAACCAAGAAAGGTTAATTGGGAAAGGTTGGACCTAGAATAAGCAAGAAATAAAGACAAAAATTAATCGGGGTTATAATACTAAAATCTAATAATGCTTACTTTAAAATGAAAGAAAATATTTTTAATAAAGCCCTTTAAAAACTTATCAAAATTTCATTTAAAAATTAACAATCACGCTGGGTGCAGTGTCTTACGCCTGTAATCCTGACACTTTGGGAAGCTAAGGTGGGCAGATCACTTGAGGTTAGGAGTTCGAGACCAGCCTGGCCAACATGGTGAAAGCCCATCTCTACTAAAAATACAAAAATTAGCTGGGTATAGTGGTGCATGCCTGTAATCCCAGCTACTGGGGAGGCTGAGGCAGGAGAATTGCTTGAACCTGGGAGGTGGGGTTGCAGTGAGCTGAGATCCCACCACTGCACTCCAGCCTGAGAGACAGAGCCAGACTGTACCTCAAAAAAACAAAAACAAAAACAAAACAATCATGAATCATTACATACCAAGTAGTTAACATCTAATATATAAAGGCTGACTTTATCAATTTGTAAAGAAGCCCCTACAAATCAGTGAGAAAAACAAGATCTTATTAGATATGGGGAATGGAAATACATAGGCAGTTCAAAGAAGAAATATAAAAGCTCCACAAACAAGATTGACTTCACCTTTTCACTTATTACATTAGCAAATAATTAAAAGTTAAAAAATACAGAGTAACAGTAAAAATGTGAAACTGACACTCACCCACTGTTGTTTGGAATTTAAATTTTCATAATTACTTTAAAATGTGACCTGGCTATATCTCATAATTTTAAATGGATGCAGCTTTTGATGTATTTATTCCAGTTCTGTAACTTGACCTGCCAATAGACTGAAATGTACACACAAAGAATTTTACTGTAATATATATAATGTTCATAATAACTAGAGACAAGCTAAATGCCCACAATAATAATCTACTTTTAAAATTATAGTATATCCTTACATCAAAACTATTCAGTCATTATTTTAAAAAATCAGGAAGATTTTAATATCTGTTTATATGGAAAGGTCTCTGAGACATAGAGTTGTTAAATGAGAAAAAAGTTACATGCAAAAGAGTCTTATCTATACACTCCTTTGTATTAAAAAGAGTGTATCTATGGTTACTTACCGAATAACGATGCTTTGGTCAATGACAGACCACATATACAGCAGTGGTCCTATAAAATTATAACACCATATTTTAACTGTACCTTTTCTGTTGCGATACCCAAATACTTATCATTGTGTTACAGTTGCCTACAATATTCAGTACAATAGCATACTGTACAGGTTTGCAGCCTGGGAGGATAGGCTATACCATCTCGTCTAAGTGTGCAGTAGGCTATACTTTCTGTTTGTGTTTAAGTCCACTCTATGATATTCAAACAATGAGAAAATCAACTAAGCATGCATTTCTCAGAATGTGTCCCTGTTGTTAGATGTTAAGTGACAGATGATTGTATAATATTTCTACTGGGGGAAAGGCACGCACAGATTGCTTCTGTAGAAATGTATAAGGAACTGTTAATGGTGGTAGCTTAATAAAAGGAAAACTGATATGTTTTAAATTAATTGGCATATTTTAATTTTCTTTTGTTACCATGTTCATATGTTATTTTCAAAACACTACGCAAGAAATAATTCTGGCGTATCCACAGAAATGGATACAATAAAAATGGGAGCTTTTAGCTGGGTGTGGTGGCTCACGCCTGTAATCCTAGCACTGTGGAAGGTTGAGGCTGGTGGATCACCTGAGGTCAGGAGTTTGAGGCCAGCCTGGCCAACATGGTGAAACTCCGGCTCTACTAAAAATACAAAAATTAGCTGGCTGTGGTGGGTCCCAGCTACTCGGGAGGCTGAGGCAGGAGAATCACTCAAATTCGGGAGGCAGAGGTTGCAGTGAGGTAAGATCGTGCCATTGCACTCCAGCCTGTGTGACAGAGCAAGACTCTGTCTCAAAAAAAAAAGGGGGGGAGGGCTTTTACTATTCCTTTCAGTCTTTTACAGATCAAGCATAAAATAATATAAGAGAATAAAAAGGTATTAATAATATGTACTCGATAGAAAAATATTGAATACTATTTGCCAGTGTTCTTGGAATATTTATTAAAATATCTAACAACATGAAAATGCAAAGATTCTTTTACGATTTCTTTTTTCTTCTTTTTTTTTTTTTGAGATAGAGTCTTGCTCTGTCACCCAGGCTGGTGTGCAACCGCCTCCCAGGTTTAAGTGGTTCTCCTGCCTCAGCCTCCTGAGTAGCTGGGATTACAGGCATGTGCCACCACGCCTAGCTAATTTTTGTATATTTAGTAGAGATGGGGTTTCACCATGTTGGCCAGGCTGGTCTTGAACTCCTGACCTCAGATGATCCACCCACCTTGGCCCCTCAAAGTGCTGGGATTACAGGCTTGAGCCACCATGCCCAGACTACACACATACACACACACACACACACGCACAATATGAGCCACATTTTTATAGATATAAATACAGTGCAGTAACACTTGAATTCAATAATAGAAGAAAAAGTAACATTTTCTAACCCCAAACAAAAAAAAACAAAATGACAAACCCAGTACTTGGGGGCTGGGTCCTCCATCCTAAACAAAGGTATAGAAAAGTATAAGTTAAAATTACAAATTCAGATCACTTGAATAAAGACATTTTATATAAAATCATAGAGTTCTACCACAAGCAGTAATATGAGGCAAATTCAGAGCATTGATTGTTTTTATTATCAAAGCAGAAAAAACTAAAATAAATTAGGTATTTGCCTCAAGAAGTCATCATTAAATCAATAAAACAAAATTAGAAGTTAGACATTAATAAAGATAAGTAGAAATTGGTAATGTGGAAAGAAGAAACAAATTATTTGATATGTAAAATCCAAGCAATAAATTTTTATAGGAAAAAACCCACAAAGTTCAAAAAACTGAAAATACATACAAACAAAATTAGAACATCAAAATAAAATTAAAGAAAAGAAGTATAGTCACTGATATAGAAAATAAATGACCTAACATGCAAAACCCATTTTAAAATTATAAAGGAATGCTAGTACAACTAATGTAATTAAAACAAGAGATAATTACTATTGATGCCACTTAAGGAAATTTAGATACATAAATATATTTTGCATATGTCATTCATTTATATATTGATACTATATTACCAATATTTGTATCATATATATAACAAAAATTAATAAAGTAACATAATAGAAAAGATAAATAAACTAATACCATAGGGGAAAAATAAATAAACACAAACTAAGTTTATCAGAAATTACTTCTGAGAACAGCAAAGAGAAAAAAATTGTTATATGACTGGTTCTTTCAATTTTTCAAGAAAGAGATAATTTTTTGCTTATGTAATCTTTCAGATAATGTAAACATTTGTAAATCTTCCAAGCATCTTTTAGATTTTAGAGAAACCTGATAGGAAATTCTGACTAAAATGTCTCAGAAAATTGATACATTCCACTTATGAAAATAGATGCAAAAATGTTTAAATAAATAAATAAACTAATGGTGATTTAAGTACAATATTTTAAAATGCTAATACTTGAACAAATAGCTTTTAGTATAAGGTATCAAAAATGTTTTAACAATTGAAAAACTAATATAATTTAACTAGTCATAGGATAAAGGAAATACTTGACATCATCACCTTGATAGATTTTGAAAAAGATGTGGGCATAAAAAATATTTCCCTATCATTCTTTGCCAACAGAAATTGAAGATAGATGACATTTCAGATAAATTATTAAATGTAAAAACACCCTCAAAATATAAAAAGAACAGAAGTAAATGTAGATGAATATTTATATAATTTTGGAATACAGAACGGTTTTTTAAGCTCAGCATAAAATAGCAATTAAGCTGATTAGTTTTTACTATCTAAAATTGAAAACATATATTTAAAAAACTTAAAATTTTAGCAGTTAATGATAAAATACAGTAGAAGTACATAAAGATTTCTTACAAATTACCATCTAACAAGAACTATGGTTTTTCATAAATTTGAGGATGGATCAACATCAGTAAAATTATTTTATAAAGCACATTACATTAACAGTTCTAAAAAGAAAAAAATGTTAAAAGATGCAGAAAAGAAATAACAAAATGTAATTGATCATAATTAAAAAACAAAACGAACAAACAAAAACTCTGCAAGTAGAAATAAAAGAAAGATATCTTAACCTAATTAGGGGCATCCATCAAATCTTGATAGCAATTTCAATCTCAACAGTAAAATCTCAGAAGAAATCCCATTAAACCAGGAATACAACCTGCCCACATTACTTTTATTCAACGTTAAACTAAAGGTAAAAGCAGAAAAACAACTCAATAAGGTAAGAAGTTTATAAACCAGAGAAATGTTCACTTTGGCTGACAAAATAACTGTCTGCATACAAAACTTGAGAGCAGACAGGTGTGTTAGTAATAAGGTTTAACAAGTTTGTTGGCTATGAGAGCAAAATGCAAAAATCAGTCTCCATGCATCAGCAATAACCAATTGGAAGCACATTAAAGTAAAAAAAAAAAAAACCCACAACAACAGATTCTTTTCACAACTTCAACAAGAACAATAAACCTATTAAAGTGCCTTATATTTAAATGAATACTTTTAGAATATTTGTTGGGAAGATTATAAATATTACTATGTCTTATAAAGGAGAACTAAATAAAAGCAGAGGTATGATATGTTCATAAATGGGAAAACTCCATATCAAAAAGAAATAAACTCTCACCGAATTAATCTAAAATGCAACATAATTTCTATAACAATGCTAATAAGTTTGTTTTATTTTTCTGTAGGACTTGCAAGCTTGTCCTAAAATTCATATGTACCAGTAAAGGGCCGAGGAAAGCTAAGACTATTATAAAGATCATGGAGAAGAAATTTTCCCTGCTAGAAATCAACACTTATTATATAGAAATTGCAATTAAGACAAGTGCCATATTTTAAAAAACGGATAATAAACCAATGAAATAAAGAGCTCAGAAATAGACTCCCTGATATAAAGCAGTAAGTTAGAACACTTCAAAATCAGTGGAGAAAGGATAGATATAATTGAGACAGTAAGGTGGTTGTCCATATAGAAAAAAATAGAAAATTAAACCCTTGGCTTGACCCATATGCAAAGATAAATTCCAAGTATAGCAAGAGTGTAAGTGTAAAAAGTAAGGCATTGGTACTTACAAAAGAGAATACAGAAGGCTACGTTTATGACCTCAGGGTAACAAACCGTTTCTTAAACAGGACACAAAAAAGTACACACTATAAAACGAAACTGATAAGATGACTTCATCATAATTGTCAACATTGGTTCAACAAAGACAGAATAAAGTTCAAAGACAAGTCACAAAGTAGGAAAAGGTAATTTGCAATTTAGCTACAACAAAATATTAGTGGCTAAAATAGCGAATTTCTTTCTTTCTTTCTTTTCTTTTTTTTTTTTTTTTTTTTTTTTTTTGAGACGAGTCTTGCTCTGTCGCCCACGCTGGAGTGCAGTGGCGCGATCTCGGCTCACTGCAAGCTCTACCTCCCGGGTTCACTCCACCCTCCTGCCCCAGCCTCCTGGGTAGCTGGGACTACAGGCGCCCGCCACCACAGCCGGCTGATTTTTTGTATTTTTAGTAGAGATAGTTTCACCGTATTAGCCAGGATGGTCTCCATCTCCTGACCTCGTGATCCGCCCGCCTCAGCCTCACAAAGTGCTGGGATTACAGGCATGAGCCACTGTGCCCGGCCGGTTATTTTCTATATTTTCTGTGTGTTCGAAATATTTCCAAATATTTCACAAAATATTTCTTAACAAAAGATTTAACAACAACAACAACAAAAAACAGTAGAAATTTTACTAAATAAGAAATATGTAAATGAAGCAATTTTCAACCTCAGTTATAATCTAAAACATACAACTTAACGTTATAGTCAAATAGACAAATGAGTTATTAAATTGGTGGAGGCTTAAGAGTTCATATAAGCTAATGTTGGCAAGGAAGCACATTGCTTTCTGCAAGGAATATAACAATATGTGTCAGAAAGCTTTAACCCTATTTACCTTTTCACCTGTGTATAACCTCTAGCAAGTTGCTCTAAGGCAATTATATGAGAGGTGTGAAAAATTAGAACTGCCCTAAACATTCAATAAAGGGGTATGTTTAAATTTGAAAAATGACGCATAAAGTGGACTATTATGCAGTCATTAAAAATGAGAACACAACTGGTATTTCATGACATAGTGGTTTAAAAGCCTATAGTTTAGCGACAAAACCAAGTCATAAAGTAAAATGTATGCTCCTACAGAAAAAGGTTAAAGAGAGAAAGAAAGTCAAGTGCCTTGCATAACCGGGATCCTAGGACTTTGTAAGCCTGCCTGTTTCCCATGATTCTTCCCTTGGGGTGAGCTATCTGCATGTGCAGAGCCCTCCTTACCCTTGGGAAGTGACCACAGTTGGTCTGTTTAGAGAGTTATTCCTCAATGGGAATCATCGAGGCTTTCTTCCCTTTTCTGGTGGAGTGTACCCGGAAGATCATACTTCACCATTTTTGTCTCAACATGCATGCCCAGGAAGTTGCTTCTTCTTGGGGCTTGAATTCAATTACTAGTTTGATGTTAACAGATGTAGATCATCAGGAAATGGCCTCTCCCTGGCGTTGCCAAATTATCATTTTTAAAGAGGCAATGCAATAATTGCCAAACCATCATCCAACATTTCTAGTGGGTTGGGGGAGAGCCCTCTCCTGCCCTGCTCATGCCCAGCCACCTGTAAGACTTTAACTGTCTTTTAATTCTGGTTGCCCCCTGATTCGACCTTAAGAGAATGATGAAGATACAAATAGAAGGAAAACAGACCCTAGTCTCATAGAATTTGTAAGTATCAGAAGAAATCAATTAATTATTTAATTACCATTGTGATAAGTATCAGGAAGAAATAAAACAATAGATAAATAGAAAGCTGCTAATATCCAGGAAGAGACAGATACAGATCTGGGTGTCTTACAAAGCATCCTTTTAAATTCTTGGCAATGTTTATTGAGTGAGTACTTACTGAGGCTTCAGTCATTTCACACCTATTAATTCATGGAAACTTTCCTTGAAGGTGAATTCTGCTTTTACCACTGCCACTGTACGGATAAGGAAACTGAGGTAGAACGATTGTGTAACTACCCATGGCCACATACTTAGAGCCCTTGACTGTTTTTTGGTTCTGGTTGCCTTCTGAATTGACCTTGAGAGAATGCCGCTGGTCAAGTGCTCTGACTTGCCTTGAATCCTAGTGAGGAAAACTGATTAAATAACAAAATTGCTCAAAGATGAAAGAAACGAGATCCTGAGACTCAGAAGATACTGATTTCTGTAGTAACATCCTACACATGAATCTACTTTGCCATCTCTAGTTTCATACCTGGTTTATTACCACTGGCCTCCGTGATGATGCAGGTTGTTAATGTGGAGGTAAAAAGGGACTCTGCCGTCACTGAGAAGAGGGACAAGAGTGCCCATCAATTTTGTTGTTGGTTTGTTTTGGGTAGTGCTGTTCATTTTCAGCAAATTAGTGCATATGGAAGAGGGATAGCCAACATGAAGGGAACTGCTCACCAGTGACCAGAACACTGGTAGAGAACAAGTCTCAGTGGCCCTGTCCCTTGGCTTAGTCACCTGGCCTCAATTTGAGTCCAATTGCTTAATTTTCCACACACCCATGAAAGTCAATTCCCATGCTGCTCTGTGTCGTCTTTATATTTCTCCATAATGTAGTCTCTGGCTGTTTAACTGCAGCAGGCTTTATGATAAGGGTTTTTTTTTTCTTCCTTGGCAGTAGGCATAGACTTAATTTTAAAAGACACACTCAAACTCAAACAGCCCTGAACGACTTACACAGAAAGCAGGGTGTTTTCTAGCCTTGTTTTTAAAATATTACAATTTTTTTATTAGGCAATTTTATCATTGTTATAAATAAGTAATTGTACTGGGGAGAAGGGATAATCCTTATTTAATTAAATTCATCTATACTCCCAGGTTGGCAGCAACAAGACATATGTGAGACTAATACCCACAGCCTGCCTCTTTGCATGTGCAATTAAAAATTCACTCTACAGTAGCACTGGCAGTTTAGTGTTGCTTTTGGCATTTACAAATTCTTTTATTTTGTGACTTTTTTTTACCATACACATATGCTGGAGCAGATGTTGCTTATTTGTTGTTTATTCAAATCTGTAGGCTCTGGCAGCTAACTCCATTGTTCTGTAATGAAGCTTTATTCACTGTCCTGTATTAGGACCCAGCGCCTGCACGAGAGGCTGCGTTAGTTCCCAGTAGGACACTACAGTTATTGCCCTTGTAGTTGGCTGTTTATAGTTGGAAGCTTGCATTGGGGGAAAAAAGCAGCAACAACAAAGGGCTGGGTAGTCACTGTTGGGGTGAGTGGAAGGGAACGGACAGGAGAGTCATCTTGCTGTCCCCTGCTCTATATTCCTGCCCGGTGGCCTCAGCCTGCCATCTAGACTCATCTGCTTTGGGGATTTGGTGTCTGAGGCTGGGAAGTATTTTCTATCCTGCTCCTTCTCTTTTTTACCTTTCTTTTTCTCTCTTTGGTTATTTATTTTGTTCACAAGCAGGGTACCCCCTGTGTCTCCCCACCCCCTCCCCTTTATTTCCAGTACATTCATAGATTCGTTAATAGTCACGCTTAGCCATAGGAGCTCTGTCAGGCATCAACCTGTTTCTTCCATATATCACTCCCTCATCACATCTTTCCTCATCCAGATACTGTTTCTGGCTGCCCATGTCTTGCGGGTAGCCACACTTCATGAAGTCGAGAATGTCAGGTCCATGTTGACCATGATAAAGACCTGCTGATCCCTAGAGCTTGAATGCCAATTTAGAGACGTTTGCCTTCTGGAAAACTCCTGTCTTGGCCAGGAGGCAATCAATCAGAGATGTAACCACCTCCATCTGGCACATTATGACATGGAACCTCACTATTAACACATTTGTGATTCATCTTGTCCCAACGAGTGGTGCCAGGGATCAAACCACATCCTCCCTCCCCGTGGCAGCTGGGAGCATTCTAGCTTCCCAGCATGCCGAGTTAACACATTGGCTCCTGTGACATTGCAAGTAACAATTCTTTTAATTATCACACCTTCCCTCCCCCTCCCCACCCACTCCACAGACACTTTGGCACCATGGGGATATTTTGCAGCCGGCAATCAGTACTTTTCTTAATTGACTGAGTATGTTCCAATAGTGTGAAGCCTGGTATTATTCACTCTCGAATGAAAGGGGCAGTTGCTTGATGCTAAGTTCTATAGATATAACACACTACACTTGTTTGGGGCATTTTTACTTCCACAGGGACACTGTAGTGTTCATTCACAATTTTTAAACTTTGATTTCTCTTAATTGTTTAAATAACAAACGTGAATCCCCATAGAATAGAATTCAGGGTCTTTCTTATTCTGGTCTCAGCCCATTCTTACCACCTTACTTCCTCTCCCACAGCCCAGACTCTGCGTGTGTTGGATTGCTTAGTGTCCCCCAGAATTGCCCAATTTTGCTTCTCTGTAGCTACGTTGCTCCTTTTTTCACAGACTTCACTTCCAGTCTCCTTTTCCACATGTCAAAAGTCATCCATCTTTCAAGGTCTTAGTGTGGTGATTACCTCTTCTATCATCTCCTCCAAGAACCCTGCTCCCTAGACATATTCCTCCTTCAGTGCTCCCGTAAATGTTGTTGATACGTGCCTTTACCATAGGCCTTAATACATTTTGCCTTGTATTATAATTAGCTGTGTACAAAACATATGTACCTAACTAAATTGTTACTCCTCGTAAGGATCCTTTGCATGCATCTTTGTAGCCATGCCTCAGCTAAGGGCTGCTGTGGCATCTACACAGGGGTTAGCATGTGGGGCTGTAAGGAATGGAAGTAGCCCTTTTTTGAGCATTCTGTGTGACAGGCACTACATAAAGCACTTTACATTCTTAATTCATCCTCAAAACCACCATGGGAGCAAGTGGATTTTACTCCCATTTTACAGATGAGGGAACCATAGCTCAGAGAGGGTAAGTCATTGGATCAAAGTAATTCAGCAAGGGTGTAACTGAGCTAGTATTCACAGATCTATGTGATTACAAATATTTTATCCTTACTAAGACATCCCTTTATTTCTCTAGCAAAAAATGTAATGTTGCTATGTGTGTATAGTTAAGGTATCATCCTAATGTAAAAATGTTGGTAGAACTAGATATACAGTTCAACAGAGAAAACACTTCTGTTCTAAGGGAGTATTAAAATCAAGGTATGGTTGAAATGCTCCACACCAAACAGGGCAACAAACCAAATTTAAGATTTAACTAGGGGTTGAGTTGATTTAAGTTCAAGCTTAGGAATAAGAAGCCTAAACCACTACCACTCACCCCTAGGACTATGCTAGATATGAAGATAGAAAAGAGCATGTTTTTCTATGCTTCTTATAAAAATTACATTTAACAAGTTTAACAAGAGATGTGTTTCTCAGTTTTTTCAATGGGTAGCTTATGTCAGATAGGAAATCGAGAACCCTTTTATTTTAGCCTGGTGGTATTTTGGAAGGAGGTTAGAAAATAAATCTCTCAGCCGGGCAGGGTGCCTCACGCCTGTAATCCCAACACTTTGAGAGGTTGAGGCGGGAGGATCACCTGAGGTCAGGAGTTCAAGACCAGCCTAGCCAATATGGTGAAACCTCATCTCAACTAAAAACACACAAAAAAATTAGCTGGGCGTGGTGGCGGGCACCTGTAATCCCAGCTACTTGGGAGGCTGAGGCAGGAGAATCCCATGAACCTGGGAGGTGGAGGTTGCAGTGAACCGAAATCGTGCCACTGCACTCCAGCCTGGGTGACAGAGGGAGACTCCATCTCAAAAAAAAGAAAGAAAATAAATCTTTCACAGGGCTTTTTGAATCTGGAGAGGTGATTATGGTAGGAAGGGAGGGTGTAGCCAAGGTAGTTGAGAGAAGCCTTCAAGGCAGAAGGAAGGGGAGGCAAAGCTGATGTATTTCAGGTGCTCTTCGTCTTACTCTTATTCCCTATTCTTTCCCCAGCTCACCTCCACAATTCCCCTTCTTCTTTCTAGGTGCCTTTAATTACTGCCCAAGTGCTAGTATAAAACAATTCAAGGTGAATATTGCATCAAAAAACGTAAGCCATTCACTAAGGAGTTTGTGTTGTGCTAAAATTCTCAGGTAGTATGAAATTAAAGATCAATGGCTTGGGAGCAAGCAAGGGAAACATCATAGCTTCCCACCTCCTTTTCAGGGACATATTGGAAGGAAGATCTAAGTTCTTGTCTCCTGTAGCAAACATCATCCTTTATGATGAGCATGAGGCTTTAGAAAAGGTTGAGCAAATAAGGCATACCAGTTAAAAGGAACTGGTAATAGAAGAGGCTTTGGGTATTAGGGTTCTTCCTCTCATAACTGATCTTATCTTGGCCATTCTTGCTTTAGGAAAAAGAGTTGGCATTTCCCCCTTCTCGTCTTCCTGGGAAAGTTGAAGCCAGAGGTGAGGCTGATTCTTCTTTCTGGGAAGAGAGGCTGGAAAGCAGCTCAGTGCCAGAGCAGCTGAGATTTTGATTGGTTTCTTCTGTTGCCAACTCTAGCTGGCTTCTGGTGCCCATACAGACCTCAATGATATCTGACATGGTCTATTTCCTTTAGCATGTGCAATTTGCCCACCTGCATGGCAGTCTCACGGGTGGAACCTTGATCACGGACTGATGCACTAACCAATAGGTTTTGAAATTTATTTTATAAAACATAATATGAACATGTAGATATTCTGTGTTCATTAAATAACTTTCACTAAAAATGTGTAGAGTTGGTCTAAGGGAGTTTCAAAATTATGTGTTTATCATAATGATTCTTACTCTATTAATAGATAAATTAATAGTATAAATTCTTGCCTTGTGAGAAATAGGACTATTTAAAAAAACAGTATTTGCTCTCTGTTAACTATGATTGAACAAGCTATGATTTCCTAGGGGTCCAAAAATCCTGACATGCATACCCTGTTAATCCCATGTGTAGGACCTGACACCACCTAGAAGCTCAATAAATGTTTGTTCAGTAGGTGAATAGGATCAACAAAGATTTCTCAGGGGCTGTATTTGTATCTATGATAAAAAGTCAACAAAGTCAAATCCTTCACTAAATATCTTCATAGTGAAGTGACACAGAAAAGAAAACTTGAGAGAGAGAGAGAGAAAAAAAAAAAGGAAAAGATAACTCATGATGGTTAAACCCTAGATGTTTAAATAAAACAAATGCCACTTAGGTAAAACTGCAAAGGTGTGTAGTCCAGTACCATAGATTGCTTTTGATCTGACTTGATATGGAGAAAGAACTTTGTGCTTAGAGAAATTTTTAAAAATTCTTATGTCCATTAGACAATTTCTTTCAAATATCAATATCAAATATTATATCAACTAGGGTTTTCATTAGGAAAATTGAAGAGGAAACCAAAAATTTACATGGAGATGTTGAAAAAAGATATATGAACCAAGGTATTTCCAGCAAAGAAATTGTTTTCTTTCTGGTTATTTTCCTTTGTGCATATTGGCAACTCTTTCTATGCCTTTCAATATCTTCTCAATATATTTTTTTCACAAGGTAAATTTTTATTTCGGGTAATCTAATAAATCTAATAATTTTAACTTACTCTTGGTATCTACTCTTCTGGTCATTTTTATTATTTTTACTCCTGGATAAGATGTTTTCCAAGACTGCAATGAAGCTATCATCTTTGGATTTCTCTTTGCCTTTTTCTTGAGTTTGATTCTCTCTTTCCTAGAGCTCATGTCTTTCTTTCTTTGGATAGTCCTTTTTTTCTATTTTTGAAACATGCTCCAACAATTTTATTAGATTCAAAGAATGTAGAATCAGAAAACAAAACTCTGTCCTCAGTGTGCTTTCCCACCTGCAAGACGGTTGCTCTTAGTGCCTGATGTACAGTTGTCATTCTAGGATATCTTAGCAAAATTAATTTGGAGATTCTCTTGTTTGGATCCTTGTTGGATCTCCCATTTTGGGGCCACTTCCTTCTCTTGACTGATGCTTTCACTTTGATGCCAGACTGTCTGAGTAACTTCCTAAGAAATGTGGAAAGGAGGCAAGATTTTTGAGACTTCGTGTATCTGAAAATGTTTAATCCACCTGATAAATATGTTGGCTCAGCATCAATATCTTGGTCCTAAATTATTTCCTTCAGAATTCTGAAGGCCTTGCTCCATTGTCTTCTTGTGTTGTACTGTTGAGAAGTCTAAAGCTACAGTGAACTGTGTTCTGTTTCTCTCTTTCTCCAGAAGCTTATAGATTTTCGTTTTGACTCTACTGCTCTGAAATTTTATAATAATATGTGTTGATCTGTTTTCATCCATTAGGTTGGGTTCTCAGGGTCCATTTCAATCACAACCCCATGCCCTTCAGTTTTAAATTATCTGTCAATGATTTTAAGCACTAATTTTCTTTTTCAGGAAAATCTACAATGTGAATACTGGCACTCATGAATTAGTCCTCTTTCTCAAATTTTCTCCCCTGTTTTTTCATTTCTTTATTTTTTAGCCTAATTTTTGGAAGACTTTCTCAGTTTATCTTCCAGAGTTTAATTAAATTTATTTCTGTTTTTATGTATTTAACCTTATGAAGTTTATGTTCTCAGAATGTTTTCTCCCATAGCATCCTATTTTTTTTTGGTCATGGTTGCAATGCTTCCTCTTATCTCTTTGAAAAGATCAGTGATAATTTCTGTGTATATATGCACATATTTATGTATGTATCTGTAAAGTTTTCTTCTCACTGCATAGTTTCTGTTTCATAATGATATTTAGTTATCCCAACATCATTTGTTCCTCCATTGAATTACCCTAGTACCTTGGTTGAAAATCAGTTGGCTATAAGTATACAATCTTATTTCTAATCTAAGTTCTATTCTATTAATTTATATGTCTGTCTGTATACTACTAACACACTGTCTTCATTATTGTACCTTTGTAGTAAGTTTTAAATAAGGAAATACATCCTTCACCTTCGTTCTTCTTTTTCATGATTATTTTGACTACTTTATGTCCTTTGCATTTCCATAAGAATTTTAGGGTCAGCTTCTCAATTTCCATATAAAAAGGTATCTGAGATTTTGATACAAATTGTATTCTATCTTTAAATAAACTTGGAGACTATTGCCATCTTAACAACATTAAGTCTTCTGATTCATAACATGGGATATCTTTCCATTTATTTGATCTTTAATTTCTTTCAACAGCATTTTGTAGTTTTACATGTATATGTCTTGTAGTTGTTTGGTTCAGTTTATTCTAAATATTTCATTCTTTTTAATGTTATTGTGAATGAAATTTTTCTTGTAAATTTAATTTTGGACTGCTCATTGCTAGTATATAGAAAATGAAATTATTTTTTGTATATTGATCTTATATCCTGTGACTTTGCTGAATTCATTTATTAGTTCTAATAATTCTATGGTGGATTTTTATATGTAAGATCATATTATCTGCAAGTAGAGATAGTTTTACTTCTTCCTTTGATTATGAATTTTTTTTCTTTTTTCTTTTTGCCTTAGTATCCTGGAAATAGAAGTGGAGATAGTGGACATCCTTATTTTCTTCTTAATCTTATAGGGAAAAATTTTAGTATCTTACCATTATGTATGATGTTAGCAATGGCCTTTTTGTAGACATCTTTTATAGGTAGAGGATATTCAGTTCTCTTCCTAGTTTGTTGGGTTTCATATCATAACGTTGTGTTAAATTTTGTCAAATACTTTTTGGCATCAATTAAGGTGACCATGTGGTTTTTTTCTTTTATTCTTTTCACATTGTGTATTACATTCACTGATTTTCAGATGTTAAAATAGCCTTGCATTCCTGAGATGGGTCCCACATAATCATGGTATATAATCCATTTTTTATGTTTCCAGATTCAGTTTGCTAGTATTTTGTTTAGGATTTTTACATCTATATTCACAAGGACATTTCTGGTAATACCTTTGTCTAGATTTGGTATCAAAGTAATACTGGCCCCAGAGAATAAGCTGGGATGTGTCCTCTCATCTTATATATTTTGGAAGAGTTTGTGAAGTATTGTTAATGTTTATTTAAACATTTGGTAGAATATACCAGCAAAGCCATCTGGGCCTGAAATTTTCTTTGTGGAATGTTTTAAAATTTCTAATTAAATAACTTTATATTTTACAGGTCTATTAAAATTTTCTGTTTCTGCTAGAATAAGTTTCAATACCTTGTACCTTTCTAGAAATGTATCCATCTCACCTGAGTCATCTAATTTATCATTCACAGTATTCATTTAATTGTTTTTTATTTCTAGAAAATTAGTAGTAACATCTTCTCTTTCATTCATAATTTTATTTATTTATTGAATTGAATTTTTATTTCATTTATTAATTGAAATCTTCTGACTTTTTTCTTTATCCCTCTAGCTAAAGATTTGTCAGTTTTGGTGATCTTTTCAAAGAAAAACTTCTTTTTAATAATTCTTTATATTGTTTTCCCATTGTGTATTTTACTTATCTCTGCTCCAAACTTTATTATTTTCTTCATTCTGCTTGCTTTGCATTTAGTTTGCTGTTTTTGTAGTTTAAGGTAAGAGGTTAGGTAATTGATTTTTGAGATTCTATTTCTTTTTAAATATAGACATTTATAGCTAAAAATTCCCCTCAAAGCACTGCTTTTGCTGCATTTCATACGTTTTGATATGTTTTGTTTTGGTTTTCACTCATCTTGAAATATATTCTATTTCCCTGTGATGTCTTCTTTGACCCGTTACTTAGGAGTGTTTTAAAAAATTGTTACATATTTGTGAACTGCCTAAATTTTCTTCTTCTATTGATTTCTGATTTCATTCTGCTGCAGTCAGAAATGTTGTTTTGTATTATTTCAATTCTTTAAAATTATTGAAGCTTGTTTTGTGGACTATCATAGAATAGTCCATGTACACTTGAGAAAGTAAGTATTCTTCTCATAGATATTGTTTTTTTGGGTGGTGTCTTTTACAGATGTCTATTACAAATCACTACGTGATTTATTTTAAATGACATAATAGAAAATACCTATTTAATTCAAAAAATGCAGTAATGCAGGAGTAAAAGCATAAAAAGATATGACATATAACACATAGTATAATGGCATCCTATCTAATAAATCCTATCTAATCAATAATTACATTCAGTCTAAATAGATTAAACATTTCAATGTATTATTATTGCTCAAGTCTTCTATTTTGTTGTTGGTCTTCTAATTGTTTTATCCATTACTGAAAGTGGAGTTTTAAAGTATTCAATGATTGTTGTTGAATTATCTGTTTTTCTCTTCATTTCTGTCCATTTGTTTAATGTGTTTTGGGACTCTGTCTTCAGGTCTACGTGTGTTTTTAATTGTTATGTCTTCCTAATAGATTGACTTTTTTCTCATTATAAAATGTTTTTGTCTTTATTAGCAATTTTTATCTTATTGTCTATATAATATGTAATATAATATGATATAATGTATAAAAATATAGCCATTCCAGCTACATTTTGGTTACTAGTTGGATAATATATCTTTTTCATTATTTTACTTGGAACCGATGTGTTTTTTGAATTTAAAGTATTTCTCTTGTGGATCGCATGTAGTTGGATCATGTTTTATTTTTATCCATGCTGCCAATCTCTTTTGATTAGAATATTTAATCTGTTTAGATTTAATGTAATTATTGATAAGGCAGGATTTATGTCTGTCATTTCACTATATGTTTTAAATGTCTTATGTCTTTTTATTCCTCTATTCCACCATTACTGCATTTTTGAGTTAAATGGGTATTTTCTAGTATGCAATTTAAAATATCTTCTTATTTATTTTATTATATTTTTAAAGTTACTTTTCTAGGTGTTGCCCTGGAAATTCCCATATCTTAACTTAAAAAAATCTAGATAGGATTAGTACCAACAATTTCAATAGCATATTAAAAATTTGCTCCGATATAGTTCTATTTCCTCCTCCCTCCTTTGTGGTATTATTGTCATACACATTACACTTTTATACATTATGATTATATCAATTCCATTTTATAATTATTGCTTTATTAAATTGTCTTTTAAATAAGATAAGAGAATAAAAGAATTACAAGCAAAAATACATTTTTATCATCTTCATATTTACCTATGTAGTTATTTTAATGAGTGCTGTTTATTTCTTCATTTGAATCTGAGTTATTGTCTAGTGTTTTTTCACTTCCACCTGAAGCACTTTAATGAGTTTTTCTTATATTGCAGTTCTTCAAGTGATGAATTCTGTTTTTGTTTATCTGAGAATGTCTTACATTGTCTCTTATTTTTGAAGGATAGTTTTGCTGAATATAGAATTCCTGATATTGGCATTCCTTTATCCTTTCAATACTTTGAATGTCATCCCACAGCCTTCAGGCCTGCATGGTTTCTGCTAAGAAGTCAGTTGTTAATCTTTTTAAGTATCCCTTGTATGTGATGAGTCATTTTTATCTCACTGCTTACAAGATATTTTGTCTTTTGAGTTTTATTATCATGTGTCTGAGTGTGCATTTCTTTGAATTTTTCCTATCTGGAGTTCATTGAGCTTTTTGGTTCTGTACATTGTTTCTCATCAAAATTGAGGAGTTTGGGGCCATTATTTATTGAAATATTCTTTATGCCTATTTCTTTTCTCTTCTCTTTCTGGGACTCCCATTATGTGTGATGGTATATTTGATGGTGTTTCACAGGTCTCTGAGGCTCTGCTCATTTTTCTTCATTTTTTTGTTTTTTGTTTTTTTCAGCTGGATAATTTCAACTGGCTTATTTTCAAGGTTGCTGATTCTTTCTTCTGCCATCTCAAATCTGATGTTGAGGTCCTGTACTAAATTTTTTATTTACATTACCATATTTTGCAACTCTAAACTCTTACTTGGTCCTTTTATAATATTTACCTCTTTATAATACTGTATAATGTATAATACTGTATAATGTATTCGATGAGACATTCTTTCTCATACACTCCTTTAGTTATTTTGAGCATATATATAATAGCTCATATTTTGTTTTTGTCTAGTGAGAACAACATTTGCATTTCCTCAAGGACAGTTATTATTGATTGGCTTTTGTTTTGTTTTGTTTTTCTGTGTGTGGACCATTCTTTCTCATTTCTTTGTGTGTCTTGTGATGTTTTGTTGTAAACTGGGCATTTAAAATAATATGATAATATGAAAACTCTTGAACTTAGATATACTCCTAGGTTTTGTTGTGGTGGTGGTTTGTTGTTGTTTCTGGTTTGTTTGTTTTAAAGAGACTTTCCTGGACTAATTTTATAAAGCCTATGATTTTGTCAAGTGTAGCACTGAAGTTCCTACTTGAATAGCCTAGTTAATGACTGGACAGAGAATTTTTTAAGTGACTTGAACAAATATGTCTACCACCCTTTTCTGAAGATCTTTGTGTTTTTGTTGGAGCATGCCTTCAATGCTCCACCTATTTGCAACTCAGTGTTAGTCTTCCCTTCTTGTTTGTGCAACTTCGAGGTCTTCCAGATGTGAGAAATTAGGGTCTTCTCAGATCTTTCTTGGGCATGAACACAGCCCTGCACATGTGCACAGCCAGCCTTACAGATCCACATGAATATGTCAGAGATTTTCAAAGTCTACTATTAGCCAAGCTTATTATTTTGCCCCAGTTGGTATCACCATCTCAGGCAGCTATAATATTAAACAATCACCATTAATTGTTTTAAACATATATCCTGCTGGTATGACTAGGTCAAATAAAGACACCCCTACTGAATGGGCTTTGCCAGAGAGCTGCCAGATAGGCCTAATAGTGATAATTCTCCAGAAATGGGACTTTTTGTTTGAGAATCCACACCCTTTCTGCTTCCTCTAACTGATGGTATGCTGTTTTTCACAGCTACCATGATTCCAAGGCTGATTGTTTTAAGGCTAATGAAGAGTTGGGGAGAGGGGAATGGAAATAGGATAGGTTAAAGTGCCACGAAGTTCACTGTTCTTATTGATATTCAACTCTTTTTTTCTTGTATAAATGCTCCTCAGATTATTTAAAGCCTTTGGTTAATTTCTAGGGTTTTGAAAAAGTTAATTTTGACAGGTTTTGCCAGTGTTCTTGTTTTTATGTAGGAATGAGGTTTTGGAGGTTCTATTTCCACTACCTCAGAAATACTGCCCTCTCTTTGTCTTTTTAATAAAATCAATTTGCTTACTGTAGTTTCTGTGGGATTTTTGAAAAGAAAAAAAAATTTTCATTCTACCATTTTAGTCAGAGTCTTTATTTGCTCTGTTAGTCAGTAACAATGAATTTCAATTTTTCTAGTAGTAGAATATCAGGTAGGAAGACAAAACGAAAGAAAGACATTCTTGTTTAAGGCCATTTTTTCCTTTAAATTCCCATGTGATCAGCAGTTTGTTTTGTTTCTATCTAAAGCCAAATCCAGTGGCTATGTCTATATTTATGTTAAATAACCAACAGCACTCTGGGCCTTTCTGAATTTGCAAGGTGGCTTCTCAGCGATGCAGATCTCCTTTTGAATTCTTTTTGCCCTTTGCACAGCATAATGACATTGTTACATTCGTGTTATTCTTGCCATTGATGAGAACTTCAATATTTGCTAGTGCATGTGTAGGGGGAGGGAAGTTCCTTATGGAAATATTCCATATTCCCTGTGAAGTACCTTAAGCAGTCAGGATTATCCACATTTTTCAGATGCTGAACTTTGGCTCAGAGGAGTAAAGTGACTTGCCACAAACAACCAGTTGGTAGGCACCAAGGTTGGGAATTGAATCCAGATCAGGTATATCAAAGTTTAGGGACCCCTTCCCTCTGCCACACAACATTCTTTACCCCAGATATTATGGAGTCTTAGATTGTCATTTAGTCCAAACCATCCAATGCTTAAAATAACCTATACAGTATCCAATACCTTCTTGTGTGTCTAGAATAAGGGCAGGTGAAGAAGTAACTTCATAAATGCTTTCCAATAAAATTATGCTTTACACGGGAAGGCTAAATTTAGTTCCTTTTACTTTGGTCAGATTATGGGAGTAAAAATGAGGGCAAGGCTGAACTTTAGCTCAATAACTTGTTAAAAAAAAAAAAAAACTCTCCATGCAGTTTCAGATTTACACTTATTCTAGTAATTAAACAAATATTTATTGAGTACCCATTATGTGTCCAAGGCTTGAAGTAAGACAGAAAAAGCCTCTACAAAAGGAAGATATGAGAGACACTTAATAGGTGTATATACTGCATGAATGCAGTAAATTTCTCCTGTTTTATTTAATACCGTATACCCAGATCCTTAGAACAGTTCCTGAGTATCCTAAGAACAGTTCCTGGATGCTCAATAAATATTATGGAATTAATTGATTAACTGAGATAATTTCACATGTTTTTAAAGGTTATAAAAAACAAAATGGGTTAGTAGAGTGTAGAGCGTTGTGGCGCAGGGAGCTGCATTGTAGTGGGTGGCCAGGAAAGGTTCTCTGAGGAGAGAGCATTGAACATCATTATCTGGTTTGAGAACAGCCATTGATCATTTTTATGAAATGTACTTCACAAACAGCCACTGAGAAAACTCCTGATTCGGGGGCCCCATTTATATTTTTGGTCACAAGGAAACCTAGAATGTCCTTTGTTGCTCCCTAGGGTATGGCAAGAATGAACACCACACCTCACTGAGGGTCCATTGCTAGTGTTTTCCATCACCATTAGTCAAGGGATTAATTTATTTTTAAGCTGTAGGCTGTAGCCTTGAGAATGTAATTTAGTTTCAGTTTAATTTTACAGTAATTTTCTTAAAAAGAATAAAGGTGACTTCTAGAAAGTGTATAGTAATTAGCAAAATTCTAAAAGTTATGTAATCCAGAACTTAGCCCTTAGGAAAAAGGGTGATGTAGGTTTGCTGAACAAATACTGTAGATATTTTCCCATTTATTCTTTGGACATGGATATAGGACTGACTAGTGAAATATCAAAGATTTGACATGCATGCTTTAATAGAAAAAACATGAAGATAGGATCAGGTCATAAGTATTACTTGTGTAACCTATGGTAAGTTATTAGAGGCCCTCATACTTCAATGTTACCATCTTCATGATGGGCATAATAAAATCTACCCAGCTTGGCAGTTGTAAGGATTGCAGACAATGTGTTCAGAATACCATGAACAATAATGGCAAGCAGTAAATGGCAGCTATTAGTACTATGGATGCATCTTGAAGTCATTTGCAAATTCTCTCATGCTATTTCTGTGGACAAAGATGTGAAGAAGTGAGTGATTATCAATGTATAGTTCTTGGTACTCTCTCAAGCAAAATAAGACATGAAGCGATGTTTAAAAATGGAGATTCTTTGAGTATTATGAACAATGGTTGTGTAATTACATAGTCTTTCATTCTTAGACATGACCAAGATCATATCTAAGTGACTAATTAAAGGCTAATACCAGTAGTGTGTTACAGTTTACTGAGAATTCTAATTCTGTTTTCTGTTAAAAGGCCTGGCTGCTATGCAATGCTTTGACAATGTTGCAAGGTTCCTACTGTACATGCAAAAATATAAATTATTGGAATTCTTGCAGTTTTCAAGAATTGTGATTTGTTATAAATATATTAATAACATCTTAAATTGACCATGGTTTTTAATTGTGCCTCTTTTTTATTAATTTAAATGTAAGCCATTGCTAATTTATCTCTCTAAAAAATTATTGTATTTATGGTTATCCCTTCAGGGTCTAGTAGTGAACATATGCATATTGGGTCCTATTGATTTCAATAATTAGATTTTAAAATGTGTAGGTCTTGGAGTTTTGTTCTGAATCATCCCTACCACCTGTCTTAGGTTGGATTCCCCAGAAATGGACCTCAGGGAGAGTTTGTGTTAAAGTGATGTATTAAGATGCTTTCTAAGGAAGTACAGTAGGGGAGTGGGACCCTGAGGAGAAGGAAGTAATCTGCCCATCAACACATCCCTCCACCCGCTGACTAAGTCTTTTTATTTTTTTAATCATCTCATTGATTCCACAGGCACAATGTTATTTCAACTTTAGAAATAGATGGTATCTTAGATCGTATGGTAAATTCCCCAGATAGCTTAAAGAGTAGTTTTCAATGGCCTTTTTCTGATTTCCTCTGTGGCCACAGTAGGAAGCAGCATAAGGATTATGTACCCGTGAATGAGACAACAAGATACAAGACCAAAAAGGTTTCTAAATTTCATTTTTTGGTAGCATAAAAACATTGTGATTGTGATTCAAACAAGTGTCAGATGCCCAAACCTCTCTTGCTTACTTTTTGCCTTCTTGGTGGTTTGTGGGAATGGTGTAGTTGTCCTGGTCATATTCCAATCTAGATAATTATATCTTCTCTTCTGCAAACTCCCTGTTGCTTATATTCCAAGTGCATTCTTCTTTTCTTTATGACAAACTGCTCCTAGGCGCCACTGCATGGTGGTAACAGCTGGAGGGAGCTACCCCAAAGATGGTTGCACTTCAGTGGTGGGTGAGCTCCTCCCAGTATAATTTATCTATCAACTTGTTCAGTTTTTGAAGCATTTGGCATCTTTCAGGAAGGAAAGCCTGGAGAAGGGAAGATCCTATTATTTCTTCTATAACCTCAGTAGGTTTGAGGCACTGTTCTAATTAGAATGGAGATAACAACAATTTTAAAATGACAGATCTTTGCAAGGGGGATGATTAATATAAATGGGTTTCTCAATAACAAGTATTTCATTGATAAGCTATTAAAGAATAAGTGTTAAATTTTAGATTGCCAAAGATATCATACCTCTATGTAGTATTAAACATTTCTGAGGTAGGCAAGAGAGCCATTGAAATAATAACCAAATCTCCCCAACAGTTTAATTAAAAGAAAATGTGAATCAGTATAAAAATCAAAACTATTCTGCTTTTTGTAAAAAACAAACAAACAAAAAACAACTTCACTGTGAGTGGAGATAAGACTTCAGACAAAATTATTTCAGAGAAAATACATCCTGATTAGTCTCTTCCATAACAGCAGCTCTTTAGAGACAACTTTTACCTTCTAAATGATTTAATGCTCCATCTTTTAAAGAAAAAAAAAAACAAAAACCCACCATACTCTTGTCATTTTCTGGTTTATACTCATGCTCCCTCCCACCCCCACACTACTTTAAGGATACTACTCTACCTAAAATGAGTTCAATGAGTTTGGCTGAAATTGAAGATAATAAAGATAAAATTAAAATGAAGATAAAATATTTGAAGAATATTTAAATTTCAGAAGAAAACATTTGACTGATTAAGAAGAAAGTTACTTACACTTACTTCTAACACTACAAATCATTACAGGAAAAGAAAATAAAGTCCCTTTTCTATTTGTAGTAAAGAAAATGGTGGGGAATGAATTTTAGAAGCACACATATTTATTATCATTAGAGAAACCACTGATGCTATCAGAGCATTTCCAGTAGTTGTGGCTTCCATGGGATCCTAAAGAAGCCGAGAGATGACAGAAGCCTATCAGGTTCACAGACTTTTAGGAAACCTTAAAGCCCTCTTGGTGCCCATGATTGTGATAGGAGCAAAGACTATGACGTAAGTCACCCAGATCAAAGGTGTGACCATTTCCCCAAACTTAAGATCAGCCTTTTCACTTCATGTATGCCTTCCCCAGCCACCACCCAATTTGTGCCCCCTCACTTCTCCCTAAACAATACAACAAATACCCCATAACAAATAATTAGGATTGTCATGAGAAAATCCAAAGGGAGCAAATTCACATTGTTCTTTGGGAGGTTCCTACCCTGTCCTTTCCCGCTAATGCACACCACTACTAATTAGGCTACTGAAGAAGAGGCATCTGGCCGTTGCCAATTCTTGACACCCAAGTTTCATGAATCTTTTGGTCAAGAAAGGAAATATTTCTTTCCTGATCCAAAGCCTAATCCCAAGACAAAATGCCTCCAGGGGCCCCTTCTTCTCAGAAAAGGTAGAGATGATGTTAGGAAAGGCTTTGAAACCAAAATGGAGTCCAGAAAGGCCAAAAAGCAGATTTCATAAACTCCCCTATATTAATGGGGTCACAATGTAGAACCCCATCATTATAGTTGAGTATTAGGGCTTACCAATAATTATTTTTAGCTTATGAGTGAGGAAACAAAGGCTCTTAAAGGCTAAGCAACTTGCTCAAGTTCACCCAGCTGGCAAGTGTTGGCATCAGGATGAAACCCAGGTCCCTCTAACTCCAAGTGGCATGCCCTGCCCAAATTCTATGCTGCAAATATAAGTTGTGGATGTCACTTTATTATAAAGTATACTTTGCTGTGCAGATTGCATGTTATAAGAAGCCAAAGCGGATAAAATGGTTTATCACATGTGTCAAGAGAGTAGGTGACTCAAAGCATTCTAGGATTCACTGTGGAAGACCTGATTCTTCATCCCCTTACAGTGTGTCTGAGAGAGGAAATCCCTCTCTGCTCTCTTCCCTAATTCCATATTGACCTTTGTCTTCTTCCAATTTCTAAAGCGTGGTGACATTACCTTTAATCTGTGTATGTTAATCACAACATTTTATTAGTCTTTCAAAAGCAATTTTTGTTCTCTTCCTTTTCTTTGTAAGTACAGGCAAGGTGTCCTTTCTATGTCTGTTTTCAGGTGATCACATTTTTGTCATTGTAAAATGGAAGGCGTAATGACTAGATTTCTAGGTAAACTCTTATAATTTACATATGAGGAAAGAAAGGTCCATCAAGTTAGTGATTTGTTCTAGGCACCAACAATGATTGGTGGCAAATCCAGACCCCGAACCCTCAGTGATGAACTTTCAATTCTTATTATTTTGCAATTAATTACTTTTCTGTGTAACGTGTTCCTAACTTATTCTTTGTTTAAACCATATGTGTAGAGCTAAGCTTAAAGCAGGTAAAGTTACTGTATCATAGCATTTTGATAAGAATAACATCTGATTTATTTTCAGTCTCCAAAATTTACCTCATGTATGCTGAGGAAATCAATGGTCAAGTTTGTAAAGAGTGTTCTTTTGAAAGGTAAAGAATTAGAATAAGCTTTTCTTAGAATGTCTTTTTAAAAAATTTTTTTTCTTTATAAAGTTATTTTATAAATGCTTAAAATAAAGTGATCTCATCTAAAATTGAAACACTGTATTTCAGATACAGGTACACTGAATGTTAGTAAGAAGGGTTTTTATTTACAGATAATTTGGTGATAATAAAAATCTTCAGTAAACTTTGCTAAGACTTAAAAAAAAACTTTATGACTAACTCTGTGATTTTTCCAGTGTTAAAAGGAGTCCAAGTTGATTCTAAAATCAAAGAACAGACAGAAGTTCAAGTGGGTTGTAAACTTGGCGAAAACATGTTTTGTTAAGAAAAAAGGAAAACGAATCCCATCTAAAAATCTGTGACTATGTGTATGCATCTTTGGGTTTTCTTTTTGTAAAAGCAAAGTTCTTTTAAAAAGAATCAGAGCATCACATAAAGTAATGAAATATACTTTATGTGACTAAAGATATTAAAATGTCTTGTTTAAAATTAGGCCAACTGTGTAACTCCTTTTGAACAGTTCATTGGAAATAAGTCACCTAGTGACCATAATCATGCTTTAACTTTGGGTGTGTAACCTTATGTTCTAAGAAGTGTCACTGATAACTTTTAAAATTATCATTAATCTGGTGCTACTTAGAAGTAAGTTTTTCTACTATATTTCTGTTTGCATTTTACTATTTCCTTTCTGTATTATGCTTCCCTTTGCTGTAATGAATATCCCAAAGATGGATACAAAGGTTTAATTTGATATTTTTTCCTGCAGTAGTTATTCAGAATTTCTTTTCTGAATAGTTTTTAGCATTTGAATCAAAACAGTTTTTGACATGTTGGTGAAACCATGCTCTAAAGGAGGAGTCAGTGCTCCTGGATCCCCAAATGGACTCAGTTTTAAATGTGCCCCCAAAACTCTTGTTGTGGCAGTTTTCATCTTTGTAAGGGCTACTACACATGCTCAGAGTTCATTCTCAGAACATTAGACTATAAACTTTGAAAGAACAGAGGCACAGTCTTAGTCTCCATTGTATTCCTTAATCTAGCACATTGCCTAACACACAGTAAGCACCCAACAGAAAAATATTTGTGGGATAAACAAATAAATATAGCAAGCTTTCTTCTAGAAAGTGGATGGTCACCCAGCTTGAAGATTATTTATTTTATTTCAATGCTTAGGCGGTATGCCTTATGAATTATGTATGTCTAAAACACATATGTTGAGGAAGGTGTTCTGGAGTATTTTTTATTACTGTCAAATACAATTCCAAAGCACTCCTAGTGTTTTCTATTACTGTTTGTTTTATCCTTATTTTGATTTTGTCCGCTGGAGAAGCTCCTCAATGGCTGGGCTGTGTCTTTCAGTATTCCCCGTTGTCCATGCAGTGCCTGGCACAGAGCAGCCAATCAGTAAATGATTGTTACATGAATAAGTGAGACTATATCAAATAATTTTATCAAAATTTAAAATGGGTTGGAATCAGTAAAAAGTAATACTGGTGATGCAAACAAAAAAGAGTGACATCATGGAAGATATTCTTTAGAGAATCATCAAAATGCAAGTGAAGACCAGACATGGTGGCTCATGCCTATAATCCCAGCCCTTTGGGAGGTCAAGGCAGGAGGATCACTGGAGCACAGGAGTTCAAGACCAGCCTGGGCAACATGCCAATACCCCATCTCTACAAAGAAATAAAAAATTAGTCCAATGGGGTGGTGCACACCTGTAGTCCCAGCGTCTCAGGAGGTTGAGGCAGGAGGATTGCTTGAGCCCAGGAAGTCAACGCTGTGCAGTGAGCTGTGATCATGCCACTGTACTCCAGCCTGAGCAACAGAGCAAGACGCTGTCTCAAAAAAAAAAAAAAAAAAAATGCAGGTAAACAGGTCACAAATGAAAGTGACTAAACTTGACAGAGATGGAAAGCAGTGTCTCAATCCTCTGCACATCTTTCTTCCAAGCTTGGGTGGTTGATGTCCCTAAAAACAAAAACTTCCTTTTTATTAAAAAGGAGATTAATTGGAATTAAAATGAAAAGATACAATATTAAGTGAATACTAAGTTAAGTTGTCTGGTTATTGTACTATGAGTATCATTCAGGTAGGAAAGAGCATATCCAAAAGGGTTTAACTGAAGAGAGTTTTAGAAAGGGGCTATTTACTGAAGTGGGTGGGATTCAAGGAACCAACAGGAAATGTGGAAGCACCTTAAGGTTAATAAGAGCAGAAAGTCATTGTCACCCCAGGACTAAAAAAGCAGAGGGAGCCAGCTACTGGAGCCTGTGAAAGTTGGAGCCTGAGAAGAGAGACTTCTCAAAAGGAGCTCTCACAATAAAGGATGGCAGTCATTTTCAAAAAGTGCCCTGAAAGAGGGAGTGGTCAATAAATA
Source organism: Papio anubis (assembly GCF_008728515.1). Classification (NCBI taxonomy): domain Eukaryota; kingdom Metazoa; phylum Chordata; class Mammalia; order Primates; family Cercopithecidae; genus Papio; species Papio anubis. The sequence continues at coordinate 101,612,674 of NC_044979.1, forward strand.
ATCTATGCTCTTTCTTCTGCCCTTCAATCTCCTACTCCTACTGGTGCCTCCCATTGATGGAACACAAGAGAAAGCCTGGAGCACAGGCAGGGCAGAGAACGATCAGAATAGAAGATAACAGGGGTAAGGAAGGACAAACGGAGAATAGCAAACAAATAACTGGTCTCCCTAAGAATGCCTTCTGACTCTGATGGACCCAGGAGTCCCACATCTGTCCCCCAGAATGCAGCTAGGAAGAGAAGCATAAGTGCAATTCTTGATGGAAACTTTAGTTCTTCAGCTTGGTAACAACAAAACTTGAGGAATTGGGCTACTGTGTAAAAGGACTATTTCTTCTTACTGTCTGAACATTTGATGTAATCTCTGCCAATCAACCAGTGAACTCAACAAGGACAATGTTTGCTCCCAGCCAGCTTCACAAAAGGAAAAAACAAAAACAAAAACATTTAAACTGGTTATCACTAGAACTATGGCACTTGAATCAGTAGAAAAATTAAAGTCTCAAAAAAAAAATTGGCATTACAAAATTTGAAACCTATCTATTGTCTCAAGTGGTCATGGGACATTGTTCATTCAGCCCTGGAAGCTTCTATCCTTCTTTTCTGTAAAATTTATGAGTAAGCACTGGATCTAAATTAAAATTTGTCATTGCATTCTTCCAGGACATTGTATGCACATTTGCTATTCAAAATCAGATCTGTCCTCCTTTTTGTCTCAGGAATATCTAATAAGTATCTATGTAGACAAAGAAGACATGTGTGTTTAAACGATACAATCTTTATAGATTCATGTAAGTGTTCTGTTTCAGAAATATTTAATTGGATTAAGATTCTAACTTGCTTCATTACAAGTCCCTGCATGACCAAACCACAGATTACTCCATGCCACGAAGCTCCAGGCACAATGGCCTGTTTTCCTTCCCCTGAGCAGAAACAGCTTATAGGCAGGAGGAATAGGAACAGTTATCATTAGGTTGCGCACTCTGAACATATTACTCTAAAGGACATTTTTCAACAATTTTTATGGTAGTATTTTGATATGACAGTTTTTAAGAAAATGGTATGAAAAGATGCCAGAGGAAGCAGTGTGAATTTTATCTTTCAAAATACAATGGTCAGACCATGGGTCCAATAGAGAGTGTTTTCCTAGATCACTCTCCTCTCAAAAAGCATCCTCATATTAGATGCCAGAAGATAGTGGAGGTGCATAGTTGCATTTTAAAGTAGAAATTTTGCAACTTACAAATTGTGTACCTTTCAAGTTGTCATAAGAAGGAACACTTCAGATAAGAAAGGCCTCAGGAAATAGAACATCCATATATTCTTCCTGAAAAAGAAATGTCAAAGATGTACACCAGCCTACTGAATTAGGAAGTCTTGCTTAAAAGGACAGTTAGGCAAAGTCTAAAGAATTGTAAAATATACAAACATAATGTAAATATCATGAATATTCTTAAAAGAGAAGAAACACACACACACAAAATTGCTAGATCTAAAATCCTAGATTATAACAGAGAAAGCTGAATGACAGAAGAAAATGAAATTATCAATAAATACTGATTAATTGGGGAGTCAATAGGTACTTGTTTAATTCTTGGTATTTGAAATATGTTTGAATTTTTGATGTTACTACTAATTAAATTTAAAAACATGGTATTTGTTATATGTGTTCTACATTACCAGAGGAAAAAAGGCCATCAAAGAAAATATAGTCTACTTGGCAAAAGAATAAACGTTGAAAATTAATCATATTAGTAATACCAACAAATATTGAGTGCCAGGCACTATGCTAAGTGTTTTACATTATCTCCTTTAATCCTCATTTAAGTCTCTGAGATAACAATTTATGATATAGTTCAAAATCCAGTCTACTTAAATGTGAAGTTATACTCTGTCTTTATTAATACACCAGTAGGATGACAAATAGATTAAAACTTGTGTCCCAATTCTCATTGATTAGTATTAGCTATTAGTAATGTTGAACTAATAAAGATTCCGAGGCTGAATTTCAGCTCAGCAGAAAAGACTGGATTATGGATTATTAGTGATGCCTACTTTCAGAACAAGAGGGAAGATTTGCATCGAGTATATCACATATTTACTCTACCAATCAGTTATAAAAATACATGTAAAATTACAAACAATAAGAATAAATACATAGCTTATGAAAACAGTTATAGATGGAATAAATGAACCTACAAAGAAAAAGACTCAAAAAGTCATTAAGAAATTTTATCCACATTTAAAATAAGGAATCAAAGAGACGTTAAAAGCAAAATGAATGGGCAAAATATACCAAAAAGTATATCAATGATAACAAAAAGAAAACAGGAATTACAACATTATTAGATAATGCTAAATTTAAAAAGTATATATATATATATATACACACACACACAAAAATGTATAAAGTAAGGTCAAAGCTATGATGAGAGGTAGAAACAGTCTTTTTAGAGAATATAGAATGAACATAAATTGTTCAGTTGGTGACATTAGAAAAACAAGTTATTAACTCAAGAAGTAGGTATCCCGAAATATCAATAACTATTGAAGAAATTAAAAGTTTTTAAAGAGTTTCATCTTTTAAGGTATACAATTGTCAGCAGTTTTATGGCTAAGCTCTTTTAACATTATAGGAAAATAATACTATCTAAGACTTCCAAGAAGCTGTTGAAGAGCAGAGAAAAAAAAAGAGAAACCTATCAATTGTTTTTTACGGAAGTGGCACAATTATGCTACCAAAATCTGGGGAAAAAGGCATGTGCTCACAAACACACACATGTGCGGCACACACAGACACACAAATCATAATTTTTGATAAGAAAAATTCACATTATATTAAAAGAAACAAGATACAAAATGTGTATTAGGATTATTATTTTACAAAACACAGACATATAAATGTGCACAAACAAAATGTCCTAAATCAAAATACATAGAAAATACATAGAAATATTTTAGTCATTTTCTTACATGGTTAAGTTATAATGATCTTTATTTTTTATTTATGATTTTTTATTTTTCCAAATTTTCTTTACCACCTTGTATTACTTCTATAATACTGAAAAGCAAGAGTATTGAGCCAAAGATAAGTTAATTTTAGAGAAGCAGATTTTTTTTTAAATGATGAAGGAAGGTTATTTTGACTGAAGAACAAAGGGACTGCTAGACCTGGAGCAATGGAAGGAAGGAAAGAAGGGAGGAAGAGAGGAAGGGAAGAATCCCTAGGCTGTAAGACCTTGAAACCAAAACTTCAGGAGAGTGCTAATAGAAGTTATTAAAATATTATGTAGAAATCTTCATAGGATAGAGACCCTTCTGCCCAAGACTTTTGGTATAGAAAAAGAATTAACTTGTCTCAGGATTATTTTCCATAATTACTAATATTTTCAGTCTTTCTTCAGCTTTAGGATGAGAGTCAAGATAAATATAAGCTCCATGATGGCAGGTACCTTTGTTGACACTGGCTGACCAGTATCTAGCACAGTGTAGGACCTTGCGGGTCCCAGTGACCACTTGCTAGGAATGAAGGTTTCCAGTAGAAGGTTCCACCATGCTCTTTCTCTGTGGCTTATTCTCTTCAGAATATTAACAGTGACTTGTCCTACAGCAAGAATGTTTTTTAATGTCATAGACAACACAAATCCACAAATCAATTTCAGAATGAAGGTTAAAATTATCCTTGACAGAGGCTGGGCATGGTAGCTCACACCTGTAATCCCAGCACTTTGGGTGGCTGAGGCAGGTGGATCATGAGGTCAGGAGATCGAGACCCTCCTGGCTAACATGGTGAAACCCCATCTCTACTAAAAATACAAAGAGTTAGCCAGGTGTGGTGGCTGGCGCCTGTAGTCCCAGCTACTTGTGAGGCTGAAACAGGAGAATCACTTGAACCCGGGAGGCAGAGGTTGCAATGAGCCGAGATCACGCCACTGCACTCCAGCCTGGGCAACAGAGCGAGACTCCTTCTCAAAATAAATAAATAAATAAATAAAAATAAAAATTATCCATGACAGGATGGAACCATGTTCCCAAACAAGCTAGATCAAATTTCACAAGGATATAAACTAAATCATTCACTTAGGTTTCAAAATATTTATTTATTGATTTCAAAATAGAGACTGTTATCAGTGTAACCCAACACTGGGAACACAACTTCTGACTAACTAACACAGCCTTAGGCTGTGTGTATGGAAGTGAAATCTAGAAGTAGGAAAAGAGCGCAGTCCCCCTCCTTTCCGTGTTGGCCAGACCATGATCCCTACTACTGAAGCCCAGCTGGGTGACAGTTTTACAGCAAGCATTAAGTAAGAGCCTATTCAAAAGTACAAGACACAAACAGCCTGAAAAGCCTGCCCTGTGAGGGCTGATTTAAAGGGTCTGGGGAGATTTTTATTTCTATGTATTTATTTGTTTGAGATGGAGTCTCCCTCTGTCACCAGTCCGGAGTGCTGTGGCGCGATCTTGGCTCACTGCAACCTCCGACTCCCTGGTTCAAGCGATTCTCGTGCCTCAGCCTCCCTAGTAACTGGGATTACAGGCGGGCGCCACCATGCCCAGCTAATTTTTATATTTTTAGTAGAGACGGGGTTTCACCATGTTGACCAGGATGGTCTCTATCTTCTGACCTCGTGATCCGCCTGCCTCAACCTCCCAAAGTGCTAGGATTACAGGCGTGAGCCACTGCGACCGGCAGGGTCTGGGGAGATGTACGCTGAGGAGAAAGGCCTGGAGAGTCCAAGTGAGCTGTCTTTGGGAAAGGAGTTTGACACGTTCTGCACTACTCCAAGGAACAGAGCTATGACCGACAAATGTAAAATGCTAAGGTAGGGGTGGCCAATACAAAGACAAATTTCCTAAAAAGTATGATGCGCTCTGACCAGATAGGAGTCATTGCTTGTCACCAAAAGTAAGCACTAGCTAAACAACCATCTATAAGGAATGTTCTGGAAGGGAGGTGGCACCATCCTGTCTTCCAACCTGGGGAACATAGAGAGGTTTTGTTTGTTCTACGAAACATTGAAAATTAATTTTGTAAAATGCCTTCAAAGGAACAACTGCTCTCTGGTCCAAACAATTCACACTACCGCCCATTGTCCTGAAGCCTAGCTGTTCCACATACTTATGCCACCTCCCAGCTCCTAAAAGCATTGGTTTTGGCCTAATATCTAATGTCCATTCCAACTCTAGGCTAACTTGCTTGGTGACTCAGCTTCACCACAGAGCTGTCACAGAATTTTGTGCCATTGGAGGACAGAAGAGATAGGAACTTGACGATGAGATAGGTAAAGTAGAATTGATTGAGGAAGACAGTTAACTTCAAACAGTCTGAGGTTGAAACATTTCTCTTGCTGTACACAACTTTATCACGCTTCACACCCTGTCACCTCTTTGCTTTTTCTCCCTCTTCCTATGTATCTTTCAATTTCCTGGCTTCTATGAACTCAGACTATTTTAAACATGAACTTTCCACCTAGAATTCAGAAGCTTTTGTTACCAGCCCAGCCCAGAAAAGCAGGTTGACTTTTCTTACTAATTTTAGCCATTCCAAAGGTCCTTTGGCAGGGACCAGGGTCTTCCACTGTGTGGTTGGTGTAATGCTGCCATCTGGTGATTATTTCATCAAAGTGCCTGAGGCATCTGTCTCCTAGGCAGAAATGTTTCCCCCTCACAAGTCAGTAGAGTAGTCCTGTCCCAAGCAGGGTCCCCCTAATTGGGAGGGTAAAAATTTATCTCCACGAAGACAGTTGTGTGCTGAAAAAGGTAATTTCTAATTAATATTAATATTAACCATGATTATTAGTAATGATATGAAGATTGAGTTATAATAGATATTAATGATGTCCTGCAGCAAAAATTTACATATAACATTATATAGCCTATATATTATTAGAAATACATTATTGGATATTATCCTTATTGCAACCCCACAAGTAACATAGTATTACCATATTCATTATTTTCCCTATGAGGAGACAGACTCAGAGAGAGTACGTGACAAGTTCCAGATCACACAGCCTCTAAGTAAGAGAGTCAGAATCGGACCCCAGTAGAGCAGGCTTCGACTTTTCTAGATGACTCAGCATGGAGCCTAACTAGATTTCAATAGCATTCGGTGTACAGAAGTGGACCCCCTTGAGCTATGGGATAGGCAGGATGGGGGAACCAGCAGTCTAAGGAGACATGAAAAAAATTGTGCAGGGCTTGGTGGTGGTGAAGGATTCCATTTACACAACTGTTTTGGAAAAGGATTCAGCCAGCAGTAGAACGCTTAGGTGATAAGATCTAGCTGGAGGGAAAGGACTGGTAGGTGCCAGGTGGGAGGTCAAGGCCCCACTGGAGCGGAGTAAGCATATTGAGTGCCTAGGGAAAATATCACTAGAGGTAATGAGACATCTCAAGTTCCCCCAGTCTTGGCTTAGCTAGCTGAAGGAACTGGGTGGGGTTGGCCAGGCGTGCTGGTACCACTTCTATTACTCTTGCCAGATGCCATATTGCCTCCCCCAGAGGCAATGTATTACATATTAGGTGTGATATATTGTATTACATATTAGGTGTGAGGGTGTGGGAGTGATAAACGATGTACATTTGTATTTGTCTGTTTATTTAATAATCCATCATGGCCATTCTGAGCTAGGTGATTTCTCATCCTTTGCCTCATTTAATTTCTATGACCCTACGGGAATATTTAGAATTTGGAAATCCTATATCTAGATGCACATAGTCTAGTTGTTGGAAAGGTACTCTATATGGAGAAAGGATTTTTAGCCTCTTGAAGAAACTAAACCATCAGTAACCTGGCCCACATTTTGCTTGGTGAATCTCTCAAAATGATTGAGATGCATGCATTTCACTTCTAAAACAAACACAAGATAAATAAGCCTATTCACCTGGGAGAACTATGCCCAATTCCACCATTTGATCCATCATCTAAGTGAGGTTCTCAATGTCTGATTTTTTACTGCTTAAGTGAGTTTCAGAGATTGGTTTGTTTTTTGTGCTTTACACAAGTACAGTTAATGAAAGGCAACAGTTATATCACAAGTATACCTCTTTTGGAGGAAATTACTCTTTCTACCTTTTAGGGACCCTTTGTTTGTGGTTGTTTATTTTCATTTGGACCAGTGTATTAGGCCATTCTCATGCTGCTATGAAGAAATACCTGAGACTGGGTAATTTATATATATATAAAAAAGAGGTTTAAATGAGAACACATGGACACAGGGAGGGGAACACCACACATTGGGGCTTGTCAGGGGAGGGCGGGGGTCAGGGGAGAGCAACAGGAAAAATACCTAATGCATTGTAGGTTTAATACCTAGGTGATTGGTCAATATGTGCAGCAAACCACCATGGCACACGTTTACATATGTAACAAACCTGCACATCCTGCACATGTACCCTGGAACTTAAAATAATTTTTTAAAAAAGAAAAGAGGTTTAATTAACTCACAGTTCTGCATGGCTGGGGAGGCCTCAGGAAACTTACAATCATGGCAGAAGGCACCTCTTCACAGGGCAGCAGGGGAGAGAATGAGAGCCAGTAGGAGAAATGCCAGATGCTTATAAAACCATCAGATCTCATGAGAACTCACTCACTGTCACAAGAACAGCATGGGTGGGGGAACCGCCCCCATAATTCAATTACCTCCCACCAGGTCCTTCCCATGACATGTGAGGATTATGTCAACTACAATTCAAGATGAGATTTGGGTGGGGACATAGCTATACCATATCAACCAGATTGGTATAAACCAGCCAGCACATGGACAAATGGGCTCTAACATATCACTCTGTCCTAGTGTTCTAATGTAAAATTTCATCCATGCATTGTAAAAGGGGGAATAGCAACCATTGCATATGAAGCTTATATTCAAGAATAGTAACTGCTTAGAAATTTTTTGAAAATTTGAAATAACAATAATGATGCATGGAGAGTGCTTCACAGTTTGTTTTGCAAATCTTGCATCAAAACATATAGAAACAGCTAGAGGTTCCAAAGTCTGTCTTGTCCATCTTTCACCAAGGTTCAACCTCTTCTGCTGAATATCTTTGGTTCCCCTAATGCCTCTATAGTCTAGGAGTGGGAATGAGGAGTGGAAGTTAGTCCTATCTCATGCTGTCCTATCCCATAGTTTGTCTACTGCAGAGACCTCGGGAGTACTAACAGGCTGTGGGCCCAGAAGCACAGAAAGGGAGCGTTTAACAGGAAGTTTGTGTGGAAAATTCTTCAGGATGGGCTGCCCACTCAACAGGTTATTAAGCAGAGGGGCTCCCATCAAAGTGTGCAGGGCCGTTTGCATAGTACTGAAAAAACATTTAAAGTTCTGCATTGAGCTTTTGAAAGGTTACTACAAGAATCATGAATTTTGTACCCACAGTTGATATAAGGAGAAAACGGGTGGTATTTTTGCTAATCCTAAAGGAAATTGAAAAGTTTTAATATGGATTGAACTAATTATAACAACGGCGGTGAAGTCTTAAATATTACACTAGTAAATTTCTTATAATAAATATATAGTGAGTATATGCTATTTCCTCTGACAACAGTGAACAGCTGTTCTATTACTCAGGTTAAAGGCTCTGTAAAAGTCACACATCAGAGTTAAAGGAAAATCTCTCAGGCAGCACCTTTTCTACACATTATTCAGTTTTATAGTAACAGGTGTTTATGTTTGTAGACTCTTCTAGGTCTTTGTTATAAATCCCACACAACATTGTTAATTTTTTTGTTTAAATAGTCAATTATCTTTTTTAAAGATGTAGATAATAAATAAATAAAATATTCAATGCTTACCCACATGATTTTTTTCTTTCAATACCCTAAAGATGTTACTCAACTGTCTTCTTACTTGGATTATTTCCAAGGAGAAATCTGCCATCCTTATCTTTTTTAACTCTATATTTAATGTTCCTTTTCTCTGGTTGATTTTAAGGATTTTTATAAAAAGTAATTGGCATTGGGTAATTTTTCTTTCTTTTGTTTTTGTTTTTTGTTTGTTTGTGTTTTTGAGACAGAGACTTGCTCTGTCACCCAGGCTGGAGTGGAGTGACACAATCTCAGCTTACTGCAACCTCCACCTCCTGGGTTCAAGCGATTCTCTTGCCTCAGCCTCCCAAGTAGCTGGGATTACAGGCATGCACCACCATGCCGGCTAATTTTTGTATTTTTAGTAGAGACGGGGTTTCACCATGTTGGCCAGGCTGACCTTGAACTCCTGACCTCAGGTCATCTGCCTGCCTTGGCCTCCCGAAGTGCTGAGATTACAAGAGTGAGCCACTGCGCCTGGCTAGTAACTTGATTTTTATGTGCTTTAGTGTAGTTTTCTTCATGTTTCTGGTGCTTGGAGTTAGTTGGACTTTGTGAAACAAACTTTTCTTTGAAATATTACTAATCTTTTCTTCTGCAATCTCTAATCTGCTACATATATCCATTATAAATTTTACTGGAGACTTTGTTGTTTTCATCTCTAGAAGTTCAATTTGGGTTTTTTTTTTTAAATATCTTGCATATCTCCACTTAACATAGGTCATCTTTCTCTAGCTTCTTGAACATATGGGATATAGTTTTAATAAATGTTTTAATGCTCTTTCTCAATTGATAATTCTAAGATCTGCATTAGTAATAGGGTGGTTTCAATTGATTGATTTTTTCTCCTCATAATGGATCATATGTTCCAGCTTCTTTGCACACTTGATATTTTTTAATGTATGCCAGACATTTGGATTTTACCATATAGGTAAAATATGTTAGACCATATAGGTGGTAGATAGTACTATATTCCCATAAATATTCTTTTGCTTATATCTTGGACACAATTAAGTTACTTGGAAACAGTTTAATTCTTTCAGGTCTTGCTTTTAAGGCTCTTTGGGTGGGACCAGAGCAGTGGTCATTCTAAGGCTAATTATTTCTTACTCCTGAAGCAAAACACTTCTGAGTATTCTACCCCTCAATGTCCTGTGAAATAGAAGGTTTTGCATCTGGCTGGTGGGCGCATTCCCTATTCCAGGCTCTGGATGAGTACTGGGCAGTGTTTCCCCTGATCCTTTCTGGTGGTTCTCTTCCCAGCTTTTGGTGGTTTTTCACATGCATGAGCTCATCAGTACTCAGCTGAATACTCAAGGGAGACTCTCTTAGAGTTCTCTCTGTGTGCAGCTCCTTCTTCTCCTCTATGTGCCATTTGAACTCTAGCTGGCTCAGTCTTTTTGGACTCCTAGCTCTGTTTCCTCAGCTTCATGTGTCTGCCAGGCTCTGCCTGGGTTCCCCCTTCTCATGCCAAGACCTGTAAACTCTCTCAAAGCACTAAGCTGGGTAACTATAGGGTTTACATCACATCACTTATTCCTGTCTCTCAAGGACTGCTATCTATAACTGTCTGAGGTCCACTGTCTTGATAACATATCTTGTCTAGTTTTTCAGTTGGTTCGGGTAGGAGGAAAAATCTAGTCCCTATTACTACAGCTTTCCAGAAGCAGAAGTCTCATTTAGATCTATGACTTGCAAATATTTTCTATTTTTTTACCCTTAACTATGTAACAAGAGGCAATGGTGAGGCCAAAGATAAGCATTCTCAAAATTTTGCTCAAAGTTTCTCAATCTCTCTAGGATTGAGCTATTTTAAAATGCATGCCCTCTGATTTTTAGCTTTTAGTTAGGTTTGAGGCTGAATTAAAGAATATGGACTTTATAATGTTTAATTATACAAAATTGAGCTGTTACTTTCTCTTGACTTTGGCCTCAGGCTGAGCTAGCTGGGGTTTGGGCTGGGTCGGCCACCTGTGGGACTGTCTCCACTTGCTGTCTTTGCTCAGACACATGGACCGTTAAGGATCTTGGGGATTGTTGCCCAAAGGGAGAAGAATGATGCTGCTCTTGTGAGTGGAACTGTCCTTCAAGGTGAGGTCCAGCAGAGATCTAAGCAGAGGCTAGGATCATTTCCCTCCCTTGAACTCTTCTTCAGCAGTTGTTCAAGCAAAGGCAAATCCCCTATTTATCACTTAGGTACCAAATACTCAAGCATTATATCTAAGGACAATGAACTGTTTCCTTTTAATTCACTTCCCAAACACATAACCAATCTTCTCTCGGGACAGACAAGGCTCCTCCCTCTGCTCCTTGTATTCTGAGGAGGCCACCTTGCAACCCCCCTCCTCCTGAGAGACTGCCTATTAGAGCCTATACTGTGTTATAACTGAAAGCATTTCTCATTAAAGAAAAGAAAAAAAAATTCCATAATTTAATCTTTAGCATGGAGACACTCTGGTAGCCAACTATTTCCCCCACAATATATAACTTAATATTTACATAAGAATCTACAGATAGATTTAACATTTCATGGATGCTCCTGTTTACAAAGTCATAACCTGCCCACATGTGACTTTGCCCTTTCTCTGCATGTCCCAGCCTCTCCTGGTGACACGAGCAGTGATCTAAAACACAAGCACAAACTTGTAGTCATAGAAATAGTACAGCTGCAGCTAGCAAAGGGTCCTTATCCAAATTTTAGTAAAAAGAACAAGAATATATATATATACACACACACAAATATATAAAATGTGGTCTTTTATTATTTTATTAGTGTGGCATTTAAGGCATATGTGTTTCCTTCTGGATTTTCTTTCCCTTAGTAAAGATTCATCTCACAACCATATTGTTCTTTGGTTTTGAGAGACATTAGTTTCTCTTCCTTCGTTTCATGTTTTATTCTTTGTATCAGGAAACCAGTGATGCAATTTTATGTGAGCTCTCTGACAATTGAGAAAAAAAACATCCTTGGAATTCCTTCATTTATTTTTTCTTCCACACAGTGGGCATTTCTGCAGGATCCATGGTGTGTCAGGCACCTAGAGGGGTTGATCCCAGTCCTGCTGGCCGCATGTTTTCCCTTTAATAACCTAAAGACCTTTTTCCTTCTGCAGGTGCCAGGGTGGATAGAGCAAATAGCTGCCAGTCTGACAGCAGTGGGTTCCTGGAGGAGCCGCTGGAACCGCTGCCCCTCCAGGTAGGAGGGTTTGGAACAGGGCCATGTTGCTCATCCCTCACATCCCACTTCAGCCCTATCAACCAGGCTGCCACCCAAACCTCACTCACAGCTAACTCAGAAAGAGGGGTGTTTTAAATCAAGCCACAGCTGGAAAGCTTGAGAAGGCACAAACCACCTGCACCCAAGGGGCAGGGGAAGATGGAGTCATATTAGACAAGGTTCCAGAAAGTGTGGCCTTCCTTTCCTTTTGATTTTTGTAAGCAAGGAAGCTGAGCCCCCTAGAGAGGAGGACCTTGGTAAAGTGGTAAACAGATGCAAAACCTAATGTTGCAACCCTTATCTCCTGACTCCTAAGTCAATGGCAATGACAAGAAGAAAATCTCACCTTAAACCTGTTGCCTCCTCCACTTCCTGACCTGTTTCCCTTTGTCCTGGTTTCCTCTACAGATGCCTTCCTTGCCAAGCAGCCAGAGTCCTGCTGAGAATGGTGGTAGAAAACCAAAAGATCAGAGTCACAGCGTAGGATCATCCCAGGACTGTCAACTACAGTCAGATGGGCCAGATTCCAAGAGTAGGGTGAGCGCATCTTTTTCAAGCCAAGACACGAGTGCCTTGGAAGAAAAGGCCTCAGCATCTGTGGTGGAGGAAGAGTTTCTGCTTGAGGCCACGGAGGAGCCACCAGAGCTGTATATCCCAGACATGGCCTGTGCCAAGACCACCATGAGGGGAGAACACCCAAGGAAAGACAGCCATCTGCAGCAGCTTCTGCCAATGTCCCACAATGAATATGAGGTTACCGGATCCACAGCCACTTCCAAATATGATCATCCTCTGGGGTTTATGATAACCCACATCACAGAAATGCAGGATAGTTTTCTGAGGCCTGAGGGGGCTGGCGAAGTGCAAAGCCACCACTATGAGTCTCAAAGATCACCTGGAAATGATCATACTCAAGACAAGTTCCTCCATGTTGACTCTGAGGCCCCAAGAGAAGAGGAAAGCAGTGGACTCTGTCCTGACACCAACCACAGCTTACTGGCACCAGAAAGCTCATCACAGTGTGTCCCCAAGCACAGTGAAATCATACCTTATGCAACTGACCTTGCTCAAACATCTGAAAAGCCCATTCTCCACCTCCATAAACTGCCTGGAGATCCTGCCCAGGTGAAGTCAAGGTCTTGTACTTTGGGTCAGATACTACCTAGGCCAGAAGCTGAGATGGAAAACCTTCCTCTAAATACTGGCAACTCCAGGTCTGTAATGACCCAGATGTCCTCCAACCTGGTGTCGGCTGCTCAGGGTGCTGTGTCCTTGGGGACTGGTCCCAGAGGAACATCTTTAGAATGCACTATATGTGATCCTGTTACCACAACAGAACCAAGACTAGGGACAGAAGCAAGACAGTACAATGATGCTTCCATTCAGACTTTTGTATGTGAGCCCAGGCCGTGGCATTTCTGTTCAGTTCCAAGCAACAAGGCCTTGACACATGGGCCCCAGCCCCTCACCAAATCCGTCTCTCTAGACTCAGGCTTCCCTAGTATCTGCCCATTGGGCACCTGCCATGCTATACCCGCCCACTGCTGCATCTGCTGTCATCACCACTCCCACTGCCACTGGGAGAGGCAAAGCCCTGGCCTTGAACCCTCAGTCTGTAGGCACTCCCTCTGCTCACTCACTGGTCACCGGGAAGCCCAGTTCATGACGACTTTGAAAGCCCTTCAGGACACTACAGTGAGGGAGCTATGTTCCGTAAGTGTTCACACTTGCAAAGATGGAGAGGCAAATGCACCCATGATAAACACCTCAGGGATAATGTTCATATTTCCTTGCTGAATGCAAGATCTCAGGGCAAACGTTTCTATTTTAAATCATGAATAACATTTGTAGAGCGCTTTATTGTTTATGATACAGTATCACACATTTCTTCTTGATACTTCCAATCAATCACCTTTAGAAATAAGCAAAGCAAATTTTATTATTAGTCTTCATTTTACAGGCGGGAAAACTGAGGAGTAAAACCATACATTCATATGTCTAAGGTTATAAGCATTAATACATCTGTAACTCATCTCCAGTTCTAGCTGAGAAGTTCTGTGTCTTAAATTTGTTTACCTGTATAATCTTGCACAAGCCATTTAATATTTTTGTAAAATATTTTGTAAAAATATTTTTGTAAAACTGACACAGGATTGTTTTAGGATTAAATAAGATGAACCCTGTAAACCACTCAGCTCAGCATGTGGCACATGGAAAGCTCTAGGTAATGTTAATTGTGTGGGTATGTTACTCTTATAATCAATTTTTGTGACTGTTTTGCATTGTTCAGGTCTTGAACTTAGAGCTTCTCATGTCAAATAGAGAGGCTTTTGGTCACCTTTGCTCAATCTATTGAAAGGTGGACCCTACGGTTACTGAGGACTAAATGGCTCCAGCCTTCTCTAGCCCTTGATTCATCAGTAAGTGTTTAATGAGCCCTTCCAGTTTCTCCTTTTTAGCAAGTTTTCAAGGCAAGAGATGATCTAGGCTTTCAAGGCCAGCCATTGATTAAAAAATTAAGACTATTGCACATAAAACCACTTGTATAGTGAGTTGAAAAGGTGAGGGGGCTCGCACAGAGAACGTAGGTAGAGCAGGGTGAAGTGGAACCATGATTTACCGAGCACCTACTGTTTGGTGCCTGCAGTTACCTTTCCATTCTCTTAATTCCACAAATATTCAGTGAGTGCCTATGCTGACCATTTTCCAATGTCATTTAATCTTCATTTTAATCCATTCCATAAATATTTGTTGGGCTCCTAATATATGCCAGGTCCTTCTTCTTTTACAGACAAGAAAACTAGAACTGAGAGAGTTTAAATAATTGTCTCAATGCCTCCTAATGACTAAGTGGGAAGTCCAAATTCAAATTCAATTTGAGTAACAGTAAATTGCTTGACGCTACAGTCCAAGCAAAGAAGTGACTTTAAAATATCTAAATCTATATAAGTGTAAAATTAACATTACAAAGTGATTATTTGAAAGATAAAACAAATTACTACTTGGTCTTTCAACGTATGAAAATTGCCTTACATAAATGTGATATAAAGAAAATGATTACAGGAAAGTTTAAATAATTTATCAGATCATTTTTTAATTGCAAGACTCCCAGGCATTTGGAATATTTTTATATGAACCTAATATTAGTCAGAGTTGAACAGGTAAGAGAAAGCTTCATTTAGGCATAGTGCTCAGTACTAGGTATATTCTCCAAAAGTTCAGTGGAAGAAAAGAACAAAACCTAATGTATGCTGGGTCCTTCTTGAGTATCAAAAGACCTTGGTTCAAGTCCTGGATAACAGTAGGGTCGTCATCACCATAACTATCACCACCACCACCCACCACCACCATCATCATTATTATCGTCATTATTTACATCATTTGTTGAGGGGATTTTAAATGCCCTAAGTAAGTGGTTTTCAACTGGGGATAATTTCCCACCCCTGAACTCCCAGATGACATTTCACGATGTTTTGAAACATTTTTAGTTGCCACAATGGGAGGCGGATGGTTGCTACTGGCAACGAGCGGGTAGAGGCCAGGAATGCTGAAAAACATCCTAAAATACACAGAACAGCCACCACAACAATGAATTCTTTGGCCCAAAATGTCAATAGTGTCAAGGCTGCAAAACTCAGCTCTAAGAGAATAAACATTTACTCGATCACATAGTTTGTAAGGGAAAAATGTTAGGGATGAAAGAGAGCTGGAGAAGGTGACATTTTGAGAGGCCGTATGGGGAAAAATATTAAATCCTAGAATTAGGTACTCCAGTTTCCACAAAGAAAGACTAGTTGTTGGTCTAACATAGGAATGCATATCCTGAAGAAAGATTATTTTTCTAATTTACATTTAAGACAAGCATTACAAAGATTTTAAGTCATATTTAGTTTTATATTTTGTTAAAAATAACAAAATTGTGTTCAAAACTCCAGAAGAAATGGTTCTTCTAGACATATCCAATTTCATTCTTTTAGTGTAAATGCTATAGATGTTTATTCCACAATAAGATACTATCTACATTTTGTTTACATCACCACTCTTAAAAACAATATAAATAATTTATTGATTGTGTTCAGAAGACAAATAACAAACATATATTCATAGACTAAGAAGTGAGACATCTATTGCATCAAATTGTCTTTGGGATGTACTATCACTTAATTTATTCCTTAGAATTATAATTAGGTATCTATGGCAACAGCTGTATCTTGAACAATAAAAGCTATATCTTGAAAAAAGAAAAATGGCTAACACAGCCTCCCATGACACAAACTGAAAACACGACCTACCTAATGAGGTTCTTTCATATAGCTGGGGTGCCTGGGACAAATCAGTGCAAATAAAAGAGGTACCAGGGTTGAGAGTGGCTTAAAAGTGGTTCTGACTATAGGTGCCAGAGGGTGTGTAATCTATCAGGCAAACCACAGCATCCAGAGACCATGACTGGTCAGTAGCACAGCCCAGTAAGACCATTAGTGTAAAAGGTTTGAGAGTCTGTGAGGTATTGGGGGTGTCCTGATGAATTTGCAGAAGCACGGTTCTGGGGATTGAAAGTGTGAGTGGGCATCTAGCACCTGGGAGCAGATTCGCAGGTAGAAGGATTGCAGCTTCTCAGAGGAAGGTAGGCTGGAAAGAGTAAGAGGTGGCCCTGGGGAAACAGGCACAGGAAGCTACAGCCAGATTCATCATGGTAAGGACATTATTTAGAATAGGAGCAGAAGATTAAACTTGGGCCAGCTCCAGGGTGACCAAGTGTGGACCCAGCTCTTCTTATTCCTCCTGCCTAGTGTCAAAAGAGGGCTTTGGGTGTGAGTAGCCCCAGCTGTGTGGAGAGATTTGGCAGCTGGAAATAGATGTTCCTCCTGATTTGACACTTTGGCATATCAACACTTCTGCAGAAAACAGGGAGGTTTTTGTGACCCTTTATGCTCAGTAACTATCCTCAGACGTGGGTAGATTTTAAACAAGTAGGAGTTTGAATGGGTGTGAGGGCCACCATCCAAAGGCTTCTAATGCCTTGTCTCCTATTGCGTTCACCTTCTTTCCTCTTAGAATTTGCAATTATACAAAAAAAGGTACTTTTATATCCAGTTGATTTGGCATCATACACCTGCTGAAATGGATGCTATATAAGGTTTTACCAAATGACAATGAATTTCCCTTTATTTACATCCAAAGAAACAGAAAAATACACTCAAAGGAAACAATTCAAACATACATGCGTATACGTGTGCATATTTATACTTCTATGCAGGCATCCATATGTGCACAGACAGATGTGCTGGAAAGCAAGTAGAAATAGGGGATTGCATTCCTCCTTAAGAGGAGACCGCTTAAAGACATTTAAAGCACAAAGAGAACAAGATATTGCATGCAGCAGCATCTACTATGAGTGAGCCTGGGTTTGTAAGGCCTGAAAAATGTTCCGAAGAAAATTGGCTTTAAATTAGATGCCAAGTGCTAGACATGGCTAGAAAATTTATTTATGAAAATATTAACAGGAAATAGCTCTTGAACCAAGTGAAGGTTATAAGCAGAGATGGACCTCTCTTAGAAGACAATGGGAGGCCAGGCATGTTGGCTCACACCTGTAATCCCAACACTTTGGGGGACTGAGGTGGGTGGATCACCTGAGGTTAGGACTTCAAGAACAGCCTAGCCAACATGGCAAACCCCATCTCCATTAAAAATACAAAAAAAAAAAAAAAAAATAGCTGGGTGTGGTGGTGTGTGCCTATAATCCCAGCTACTCAGAAGGCTGAGGCAAGAGAATTACTTGAACCCATGAGGCAGAGGCTGCAGTGAGGCAAGATCATGCCACTGCACTCCAGCCTGGGCAACAGAGTGAGTCTCCTTCTCAAAAAAAAAAAAAAAAAAAAAAGGATGAAGAAGAAGACAATGGGAGTTCTGAGCAGATGTTGAAAGTAAGAGCAATTTTACGTAAAGGACTTGAAGACTCAAAAACATCCTTATCTTACCCCCCTAATATAGCAATAGCAATATATAACACTGTAGAGAAACATTTGACTAATTGATAAATACCATTTTTCTGGCCTCTTTGGGTTTTCTAGGGTAATGATTTGTTGATGTTGATATAATTAAATTTTCACATATAAGTGAGTTCTTTACAATAATTTGTTAATTTAAAAAAATGGTTTTTTGGTATAACTAAATTGTTATATATAGGTAAATTCTTCAGGATAATTTGTTAATTTTAAAAAGTGTTAATTCAAAAAAAATTCCAGAAAATAAAATGAGATCTATCAGAAATAAGATTTCTGAATTTTAGAAGTACTTCCATATGTTTATGATTTAGTTTTAGAGAAAAATAAAGGTATACAAATAAGGAAAAGTAATATGAGCATATTGGAAGTGAAAATTCATTGTCTTTTGGTGATGGTGCTCTTACCATTGAAGTTAAAGTTTGTTTCAATGGGTTTGGGTCAGTACAGCAGAACTTGCATTTGGCATTTAGGTTATAATCAAGCCTTTATATTGTAAGAAAAAGAAAAAAGAAGAAGAAGAGGGAGGAGGAGGAAGAGGAGGAGGAGGAGGAGGAGGGGGAGGAAACATTCAAAACATTCTGTTTTTGAGGAGTTTTATTTATTTATTTTTCTTACCTACAGTTTTCTTTATTATGAAATCATTTCTATACTTATTCTAGGGCTAAAATGTTTTTTTCGATATTTCCAAATGACCAGAAGATGGCACTGTTTCAGAATCTTCCGCATCCCTCCCTTCTCAGAGAACAAACACTCCATCAGTTATTCCCAAACCCAAGCACCCCAATCTTATGCCTTTCAATCACAAAAGGCTGCCCCAAAATAACTAGATGAGCATAAAATTCAGTGTTTATGATGTTCAGCCTATTTGAGCACCACACTTCCATGACCCTGGCGTCACTGTCCCTAGAACTTTGAAGTGAATTTGAGCCAGTTGGGAAGTCTTGGTTACCTGATAGGAAGCTACTAGAACCACTCAAACAGCCTGCCACTAAGGGACAAGCAACTTATCCTTGTGTTCAACTATACTGTGGTCCCTGCTGTGACTCAGATCTTAGAAGAAAAGAAATGAACCAAGAGACTTGGGTTTGAAATCTAAGTGCTACTTTTTGACCACAGACAAGTTAACTAGCCATTCTATGTCAGAACATGTATCTATAACAGATGCCCTTCGTGGTCTCCAAGATCTTTTCTGGTCTTAAGAGCCATAATCTAGCATTCCTGCCAACATCAGTATCGCTTCAGAGATCCCCTAACTGGTTCAAATTCACTCACACTGATGCAAGAGTAATTGGGGAGCTTTACTATGCAAAATATGTTATTCAGTATAAAAATTAGAGGATAGAATCAAAACCAAACTCCCAAAACAAACTATGGAGAGTTTTCAATATAAAAACATTACTCTTAGGAAAGTATTTTCATTATGACAATTCTGGTAAAAATAGCCATCAGGCTGCCAGGATGTTGGCCATGTGGTTTAGAGAGGAAAGGTAAGAAATCTGGGACTTCCTAGAAACAGGGCTAGAGGAGTCCACCTAGCTGTAAGGTTGGTCTCCATGGAACGAGGAAGAAGAGAAGGTTAAAAAGAGCCAGGCTGCAAAATCAGTTTCCTTTAAAGAACGTCACAGAAGCCCCACAGCATGTTCTCTGTTCCCATCTCATTGGCCATTGTCTCTGCAAGGAATGCTGGGAAATATATATTTTTTTAGCTAGACACATGGCTGCCTCTAAAGTATTCTTGTTAACAAGAATAAAGGAAAAGATTGTGAATAGTCAACTAGCAGCCTCTGCTGAGCTGATTTTGGGAAGGGGTCCAAGCCTGTGGGTCGGACAGAGATGGCTTTAGGGCCCAACAAGCATTAATATTACCCAAATTCAGTTTGGTTAGTGGCCCTGGAGTTCTGGGTCATGGATTTCAAAGCATGACCCAACCCAGGATGCAAAACAAAGGGGATAGCTGGTAAGAACTCAGCAAGTCATCAGAGTGCCAGCAAATGGACTGGGCTTGGAGGTGCCAAAGGTAAATAGCTTTAGTTAAAGCCATGAAAACAGATTGTGTTCAGTAACTACTGACAGTAGGGGAAAGAGCTGAGCTCCACTTCAATTTGTGCAGAGGTGATTTGGGTATTCTAAAGAGAGAATAAGGGAGGGTGGAGAGCAGGGACTCAGTAGAGCCAGAAAAGTGAAAAATCACAAAGAATTGGTCCATGTCAATGCCATTAGACCAGCTGTGTTTGTGAGCCAGCAGTAACTGAAGTCAGGATTCTGCCCTCCAAGAGACTGGGGACAGAGGCCCAAACCTTCCAGATGATTACATTTCAAAGGAATGGCTCTCAGGTCCTTGAGAGAGACGCTTGTGAGTTGTAAGAAATACATATTTACAATTATAATCAACTTTTAATAAATCCTCTCAGAAAGGGCCTATGTCAGATGTTGGCAAAAGCAAACAGTAAATTTTCCTGGCAGCCTTCAGATTTCTCAGGCAGGCTTTTTCATGGGGAATGGGGAGGCTGAGGTCATCCCAGGGACACAGCCCTGGTCTGCTGGAGCCAGACTGGAGGGTGGTCAAGTCTGTTAGTGGAGAGTTCCGAAGTTCTCAGGGGCTGCAGGAATATATTTAAATTAGAAAACCAAGGCAAAGGCACAGCCTGAGAGAGAAAGTCAGATTTAAAGGATGACTATGTCGGCAGCAATGGGAAGGATTAAAAGGGTAGACGGAGTTCAATTCTAGACTCCAACTCCTGGAGATGACAGGATGCCCAACCTTTGCCTGCCTTCCTCAGGGTGGGCTTGTTCAGTGGATGAAGCTGATCCTGCAGATTCCAACATCCAGGACTGTGACTAAGCAGGACTAAGACTAATAAAAATTATTCTAAGCAGATTTTCTTTAATCAAATACATACCAGCTGAACAGATGTGTTCAATGTTATTGATACTCAGAGTGAGGCAGTAGCCAGCACCAAAGTTAAACAAGATTAAACAGACTCAACTTCTCACAAACCCTTATGCTGGCCCTTCCCCTCCTCTCTTCTACCTACATCCTTGCATCCCTACATCACCTAGGCCTCCAGAATGCCTTCCAGCCTCTGGGACACAACGATTGTCACCCAAAGGCCACCCAACAACAGCTGCCCTTCTGTCCCAGATGAGTACTGTCACTAGTTGTTTTGTGAACCCAAATATTGGGCTTTTCCTATTCCCATCCCCTTAAATTAGCAGTAGGACCTGTTTGCGAAAAAAGTGAGCTCAAATGGGAAGACAGGCTCCACCATGGTGAGCTCTTGCAGAAGATCGGAAAAGACTTTCTTCTCAGTTCTTTCTCATTGTTCTCAGTGCACAGTCCATGAGATGGAAGCCGTGAAGACGATATGCCAGAGTTTCCGGGAGTATTTAGAGGAAATTGAACAGCACCTTATGGGACAGCAGGCCCTCTTTTCCAGGGACATGTCAGAGGAGGAAAGGTAATTACCTAAGGGAGCCATAAAAGTAAGTACCAGCCCACACACCTGGAGCAAGGAAGGTAATCAGGGCAGGACAGATGAGCACCCTGGAGCAGAGCTAATGAGAAACCGGCCAGCTTTTCCTTTGCTTTCATGGTCTTGTTCTTGCTTTCTCTGTGGGAGTCTGTGAGAGCCATTTGCTAGATAGCAATACTTATTCCTTAAGTCAAGGGCTATTGAGAAGGTCAAAAGGCAGGCAGTCAGGGACATTGCCAGCAGGATGTCTTTAATCAATGGGATGGGGCTCGTGCAAATGCAAATGTGAGGAGTTAGAAGAGTTTCAAAAATCTGCATTATTTTCACATAGATTGAAAACACGTCCCAAAAGTAGATTCGTCATTCATTGCCTGGGGCTGGGGATGGAAATCGGGTTTAACTGTAAAGGGAGGGGCATACAGGTTCTTCTTGGGGAAATAGAAGTGTTTTAAAACTGGATAGTGGTGATGATTACACAATTTGGTAAATTTATTAAAAATTATTAAATTGTGCTCTTAAAACAAGGGAACTATGTTATACTGCAATAGAGTTTATTTTTATTTATTTATTTATTTTTTAAAGAAGACAACCTTAGTAATGTCTGCAACTGACACAAATAAAGATGACATTCTCTTTTAAGAAACTGCAAAGGAAGAACCTATATTATGAGGAGACAATGGAAGAGTGCACCTGGGAAGGATTGTTAAATTTGGTTGTTTTCTATTATTTACTTGCAGGGAGGAGGCCGAGCAACTGCAAACGTTACGTGAGGCCCTGAGGCAGCAGGTGGCAGAGTTGGAATTTCAGTTAGGAGACCGGGCTCAGCAAATCAGAGAAGGGATTTTACTGGTATGGGTGATGGGGTGTGGAGTTTGACTGTATCCAGCCTACCACAGGAGAGGTGCATTAAATGAGAAACCCAATTGTGCAATCATTTCAGAATCTAGGTTTACATGCCAACGCCTTCATTTTAAGTATACAGAGAAGTACTTTGGTTTGCTCAAGGGTCCACAGCCAGCTGATGGTGATTCTGCATCAGAATTCAGTTCACCTGTCATGCCAATCTTCCCCCTGCCCTGTGCATCATACAGAAGTCTTATTAGCCCATTTTCCAAATAAGAATAAGAATCACAGGCACAGTGAAGCTCATCTTTGGAGCCAATATAAGCTAAGTCACTATCAGAATCTGCTGCTGGCTCGAAGAGCCCATTCTAGAGAACTGACCACCTCATAATGCCTAGCTCGCAAGTTTAAGTAAGCTGTTTGGTGCCAATGGGATGTGCTGTTTATTCTTTTCCCTCTTGTTTTCCTTTTAGCAGCTGGAGGTTCTCACAGCAGAGCCACCTGAACACTACTCAAATCTGCATCAATATAACTGGATAGAAGAAAGCAATGGCCAGACTTCATCTTCTAAAATCCACCCAGGCATGGTCCCAAGGACTGTCTTTCCTCCCAGTGATGGCCAGCAGGCTCCCTGTTCAGGTGGGACCCAGTTGGCTGCCTTCACTCCACCCACCTTGGAGAACAGCACCAGGATGTCTCCTTCATCATCAGCTTGTGCAAAGTTAGGTCCAACCCCTTTGTCAAATTGTCCTGTGGGAGAAAACGATACAGATGTCTTCCTCTAGATCAGAGCAGGTTTGATAACCTTCACACAAAATGTAAAGGTCCAGAATCGATGTAGCAAGGAAATTTCAATTTTCCCCAAGGAGAAGGGTCTGCCAACCCATTGTCAGCTATAGCTTTCATATTCTACCCTATGATTAAACCCAAGAGGAGTTTAGAATGCTTTAATATTCATTCAATATAGAATAACTGATCACCTAGTCTGTCCCTGGCACAGAGTATGCAGCAGTGACTAAATAGTATACAGTCTCTGCCCTGCTGGAACTTACAGTGTGGTGGGGGAGACAGAATTGCAAACAAAAAGTATCTGAGACAGATCTCAGTCAATACAGAAGTTTATTTTGCCAAGGTTAAGAATATACATCCAGAAGACAGGTCTGTGCCTTTCTCCAAAGATGATTTTGAGGACTTCAGCATTTAGCGGGGAAAGAGCTGCTAATGGGGAAAGAGGAAGACATTTTTAAAAGGTGTGGGTACGTAAGAGGCAAACAGTCGCCTTCTTTTGGGTCTGATCAGCTTTTCTCTATGCGAGAGGGGGAAGAGGAACAGTCACTTACGCATTCATCTAGCTCAGTGGATCTGCGATTTTACAGAAGGTAAAATAAACATAGGGCAGAGGAAGCAATCGGATATGCATTTGTTTCGGGGGAGCAGAGGGATGGCTTTGAGTCCTGTTCTTTGTCCTGCACCTGTGAAGAGAAGCTATCAATGTACTTTGTCAGGATAAAATTCAACAGAACTGTTTTAGACTAAAGATTTTAGGGCCCACAAGGAGTTTCCCAGTGGGCAAATTGTGAGGGAGGTATGTAGCTTTTAAAAAAATCTTTGTAGCTATCTCATTTAGAAATAAAATGGGAGGCAGGTTGCCTGATGCAGCTCCCAGCTTGACTTTTCCCTTTTACTTCATAATTTGGGGTCCTGAGGTTTATTTTCCTTTCACAGAATATAACATGTACATACATTTATTATTAAAAACTCTGAAGGAAATAACAAGGTTTTATGAAAGAGAACACAGAAGGGAGCCTGATTTAGATTAATGTTCAGACAGTCCTGGTTGAGGAAGTAACAACAGAAGAAGGAAGGAGGATCCAGGCCTCAGAGGTACCAGACTGTCCAAAACCCTCCAGTCAGGCAGCCGGTGGGAGTACCGATGAAGCACCTACTGTGTGCAGACCACTTTTCTAGTGCTGGAGATAGTCATAAATAAGACAGATGGACTTTCTACTCAGAAAGAGTTGGATGAAGAGTAAGACCGAAAACAACAAACAAACAAACAAAATCCAACAAGCAAATAATTACAATCCTGAAAAGAGCCTCAGAAGACAGTGTGATAATATTGCAAAGGGAGATGTGGCGTGAAACTGTACTGCATTTGTCAGGGTGCTTGTGGAAGGGGAGGCTTTTTGGGTAAGATCTGAATGGTGAGGAAATGGAAGCCAAGTGCAATTTTGCAAAAGAACATTCAAAGCAGAAGCAATGGAAAGTTAACGGGCCACCAGATGTAGAGACAGCCAGTGCTGCTGAGTGTGGTGGGGCATGGGGATGGAGGGAGGGAAAGACTGAGAGGGGGCCGGGCAGACTCTAGGCCATGGCCAAGTCTTTGCACCTGAATCCTTTTTCCAAGGGTAATGGAAAGCCACTGTAGGTTTTCAGCAGGGTCATCATATAATCTGATTTATGTTTTAAAGTCATGCTGGCTGCTTTATGGAGAAAGCATCCCTGGGGGCCTAAAGCGAGGCAGAGTGCCCAGCTAGGAGGCTGTTGCTGTCATCCCCGAGGTGAGAAGCAAATGTCCTCAAGTTGCTTCTATCCAGCCTTGGAAGTTTGTGAGGCTCCCACCCCAGTGGAAATGCAGGGAATGGCACACAAAGGCCAGAGGCACTGGGTCTCTAAGGAATGGGGAATAGATGCAGAATGGAATAGTCAGGAAAAGTTGCCGGGAAAAGTAATGCCATGAGGGAAGTTTATAATTTGTATGAAAAGATGGTCAAAGGAGAGGTCACTTCCTAGCAAGTAACCTCAGAAACTAATTCTATTGAAACCACCCACTACTCAAAACCATCTCACGTCCTGTTTGCACTCTTCCTCTTCCTTGCTTTTTGGAAAGTCTTTGACTCAGTGGGGCCTTCCTATCCTTGGGACACCACACTATTTTACCCATGGACTTACATCCTCAGAGTGTGGACATCCCTGTTCTGTCCTGAATTCTCTTTTCTTTCTCCATTCCTCTGTCCTCAGCGTACACACAGACTCTCCAAGCATCTATGAGCCTGATTCCCAGCTCTCTCCAGTATGCCAGCCCAGCATTCCCTACTGTCCACATGACATTTTGACGTGGAAGACTTGGCTGTATGTCTCACTCGTAGCTAAAGCTGACCTGGTCATTGCCCTGACTCAGTTCATCTTCCTGATCCTCTCCGTAAGTGGCACAGCCTTTCTCCTTGGTGCAGGCTCAGTGCCACAGTGTGCATGGTCTCCTGCCCCTCTACCCTGCCCTGCTCAGTTGGTCAATGACCACGCCAGTGCTGAGTGTACTACCAAAAAATACCTCCCAGAAGTCCCCTCAGAACCAATTACCTGGCGACAGCGCAACATAGGTGCCGCCTAACAGCCTCCAGCCGCTTTCTCTCCAAACTGCACTGGCCTCTGCCAGATTGGGCTCCCTTAGCCACCAAGTGGGTCATATTTCCCGGACCTACAGTGAATACCCAGAAAGTACTTTTAGAATATCCCAGAGAATGAGAGAGAAATCACAGGATCATACTTCCCAGAGCAGCCTTCCACCAGAAATGAAAGTCCAGGCCCTGGAGTTATTATGCCCCTCTCCTCGCCCTTCACTGCCTCATTCCTTTTTGCCACATCCCCATCTTGGCTCCTATGTCATGGCTCAGCTTCCAGCCAAATTGACTCCTGATGCATTGCGTTTCTGCCTCCAAATCGTTTCCCTTGCTAAACTCCTAAGCTTTTTACTCTTTACCCAGATCTGGCTTTTGACCTCCCCTTCTCCACGTAAACTCCAAGCTCTCATGCACTTTATCCCTTGCTCCTTCCCTGTAATGCCTACGGAATGAAAAGGAACACCTGGCTCTAGGATGTCCCTCACCTGGCAGCCATCTGCTTTACCAGTCTCATTTCCTGCTCTGCCCTCAGATGAATCTCCGATTCTATTCCCCTAAACCACCTCGTGTGTTCCTGCTCCCTCTCCTTTGCTGAAACAAATGAAGTATCTCACCAGTAAGCTCTAGGGCAGACCCCATCTCCTGCACAGGCTTTCCTTGATGATCTGTGGCAGAAGCGATCCTTATTTTTTGAAACTCCTATATCACTTTGCTTTTTTGTTAGGACACTGAAAACCTCCTGTCTTGTGTTACCATTATCCGTGTAGGTCATATCTTCTCCAGTAAACTTAAAGCTACTTGAGGACTGTGTAGCACCCAATACCCTGTGTTTAAGAGAGACTGTCTGGATGAAAGTACACACTCCTTTCTTTATCATGTGTGATCTCGGGCACTTGCTCTCTTTACCCTAGTTTCTTCCTCTGTGAAATAGGGAGAAGAAAAACAACATAGAGTTGTTGGACAGAATAAATACAGTGAATCCCGTGCAGTATTTAATCCAATGCCCATCGCATAGTAAGTGCTCAATGCATGTTGGCTGTTATTACAAGTGCACGTACCAATAACTCAATAAATGCTAACTGTAATTACTGTCTTCCTTCTGTTGAAAAGAACTCTGTTAGCGAAGTACTTTGTGCACAAAGAATATTACCTACTGCTTGATGAATGAATGAGATGAGGATAAATTATCAGTCTCAGGAGACAATGAAGAGAATGAATTGGCTATGGTAGAAGCACGGTTGTATGTTGTAGAAGGAACTGAGTTTAGATTGTAAAAAGGGACTTATTTATGGATGGTTTTGATGTCAGAAAGATGACTTCATATGTGATGGAGGAGGGAAAAGACCATTTATTATCTTCTGATGAAGAGTAGCAAATGGAACAAAGGTCTCCAAACATTTCATGGTATTTCCTGTTTTACTCTCCTAATTCTCCAAAAAAGAGCACAGAAGGGAAATCAAAATGTAGAGAGGCTGCTCTATCCCACCCAGGACCTTTGCTATCTTCAGTGCATGATGAACAATGTTTGCTGATGCTGCATCCAAATACCACCCCCGATTCTCAGGCCTTCATGCTCAGACTGAATTACACCACTGGCTTTCCTGATTTGTGTAATAAATGTGTGTGTACACACACTATATACATATATATACACACACACATATATATACATATACACACACACATATATATGCATACACATATAAATATGTATGTGTATATATCTCTATGTGCAGGCACACACATGCACACACACACACACACAAAACCTACTGGTTCTGTTTCCCTGGGAAACTCTGACTAATACAGTAAGGAAGAGCTAAGATATAGGGAGACTATCCTACAAAAATACATACTGAGTCCTGCAGTTTATTACTAATAAGAAGCAACTGAGCTCTGGGGTTAAATTCAGGATTTGGGGCTTAAATCCAACTCTATTACTTATTATTTGTCTTGGATAAAGTATGTAACTTCCCTAAGCCTCAGTGTCATCATCTGTAATTTAACAGAGTTAATGTATACAGAGCCCTTTACAGCAAGCCTGGAACATGGTTAGTGCTTAGCAAATGGTAGTACTGTGATGGTTAGGATGGTGATGATAGTAACAAGAGTAGTAACAATTTCTTGAATGTCTACCTTCAGGCAAGGGACAGGGCTAAGTGCCTTATTTGCATTATCACTTATCTTCACAATAATCCTGAAAAGTGGGAATTAATCTACCCACACATACACTCACACATACATACACGCACACTCATTCAAAAAGACTGTAAGTTGTCTAAGCTCTGGCAACTATTAAGGGATTGAGGTGACTCTCTGATTTCTTGATTTGTTAAATCAGTGGTTTGTCATGGCTCTGCCAAGTTTTGGGGCTTATGTGGTGCCTACTGCTAGGCCCAAGTCAACCAGAGGAGTCCTGCTTCTGTCTGCATTATACATTGAACATTAGCAGAAATTTATTTAAAAAAAAAAAAAGATCTCATTGCTATAGAAAAGTTTGAAAAATACTGCACTGTGCTAATTGCATCTGATGCTTGCAGTCAGGTATCGGTTCTGAGTTGTTTTCATACAAGGAGATGAGTTCCGCCACATAGGAATCCTTTTAAACCATCATCCTAGCAACTCTTAGCTTACTACTACTTGCCCACTGCCAAGAATAATGGCAAGAGTCCTTCTGCAGTTCTGTAATCTTACTGTTCCATTATGAAGTCCCAAGATCCTGTATTCCCTTTTTTGTCTTATGCATTGACCATATTCAAGATGACTATATTCAGGAAAATCCAGATCACATATTTGAAAATAAATGGTATCATTGTACTAAATATTTGCAGAAAGTTAACATAGCAAACCTTTTAATTATGAGACCAAACTCAAGTTTGGAGTCATCTCATTTAAATGGAAATGAAAAAGAAGACAAAGTAAAGTCACACTATGTGATTATTTTCAAATTTAGAAATTAGCCAAGGGAAAATGTGGCCCCTTCTACATTAAAGCACAGGGTCCTACCCTGTATTAATTTCATTCCATCCAGATTCCATTTCAGTATTCAGAGCCAAAAGCGTTGAATAGGTAGGATCAATTTGAGAAACAATACTTGGAAACTCAAGTCACATCTTTTCCTTGATTTCGTTACGCACGAGTGAAGACCCAAGTTGCATCGTGGAGACAAAAAGATAAAACCTTGAAGCTTGCTCTGAACCACAGTGTATGCATAGGCCATGTAGATTCGTTTTTTAGGCCACAGAAAAATATTCCTCAGAAAAATGTCCATTAGGTTTTGTTTATTTAGCAGATATTCTCTTATAAGTGAATTACTCTCTGCAGAGCTGGAGCCCTTTTATTTTTTCTTCAAAAGCGAATAATTCTGCTAAAGATGAAAAATAAAATCAAAAGACTTTTTGAAGACACAAGACTCTGGTCTGTTGTAATTGTTTTTTCTTTGTTGGGAAAATAATCAGTTTTCAGGGTGTAACACAAGTCAAACAAATAGAACATTTGTAAAGAGGTTAGAGGATCGAAGTGGTATCCCTTTGAGAAGAAAAATTTCAGAGTATTTTCATGTGGAATGGTGAATTGCATATATAAGTTCAAATTGCAATTTAAAACAACAAATAGTTCATGATGTACAAGAATTGTAGGTTATTAAAAGCCTTGTTAAATTGTTTTTCTTGAAAATTGAGAGAACAGGAACAGAAGCCAAAATATGGATGGCACCCTTCTCTAACCCAAACTCAGCCTCTAATTGCCTAATCTTAAAACACTGGTAGATCAGAGGTTGGTACGGGGTGCTTCCTCTCAGAATCTGTCCCCAATTAAGAAAAGAAAGAACCCTTCACATCAAGAACGATTTCAGATCATAAGAATCAATTGAAGATTTTTCGTTTTTGAGTACTTTAAGAACTCAATGCCATCCAATGCTGCTAATCCCCTCCAAAACTCAGAGCCAAACCTTATCTTATTCATTCACAAGGAAAATGAAAGAAACCATGTCCTCAGTGTACCAACGCTTTCTTTATTCCCATGATCATCTAGTAATTGCTTGTTTGCTCACGGCAATCTACCAAAGTCACAAGATATCTATATTTTTCTTTTTAAAAACTGAAAGTATTTGGGGATATTTTATGACTGTGTAGTTGATAGGATTTAAGAAATGATGTTTCCTGTATTCTCTATCCCCAAAACCAAGTGTGTGTGTGTGTGTGTGTGTATGTATGTATGTGTGTATATATATATATATTTAAAGTCACTTGTTTCTACTTTGGATAATTTATATCCTTCTATGGACATGGATAGGCATTTGTCAAATGCATTGCTTTGTTAGCAACTCCTATGAATAAAATGAATAATTTACTTACATTTTGTGTTATATGCTGTGCTGAAAGCTGTTGAAACTTGTGAACTTCATATTGTTTTGAGGAGTACATTGACACTAATACACTGGAAGGTGAGATTTCCTGCCTGGGGCAGCAGCAGCACTCTGATTCCTGCTCAGCCTCACTCTTTCCCTGTCTGTTCCACACAGCCCCAAACTCCACCAGCCTCTGTGCTTCTTCTTCTGCCCCCATTGGAGGCTTCAGGGCCAGATAGTGCAAGGGGTAGACTAGGCTATTTGTTTGTCACTTGGTCACTATATGTGTAGACTTTTGTATCTTGTTTCAGAAAACAATTCCCTACTCTCCATTTAATCTGAATAAATGTAGAGCCATACATTTGCTTTCTCTGAAAACTCCTTATTAAAATAGGGGTGTTCCTTGAAACTTCAGTTTCTTTTCTTGTAGTTTGGTGGTCTGCTTCTGAAAAGCTCTATATTGCAAGAAAACTTTGTGTGGCCTTCTGCAAAACACTCAAATCATGTAGAGCTATAGCAGAAACTTCCAACTCTATTTTACTCACCTTTTTAGCTTTCATAACGTCTGATAATAACAGTACCTAGCGGATATAGTTTGGCTGTGTCCCCATCCAAATCTCATCTTGAATTGTAGTTCCCATAATCCCCACGTGTCATGGAGGGACCCGGTGGGAGTTTAATTTAATCATGGGTGTGGATGTCCTCATGTTGTTCTCATGATAGTGAGTGAGTTCTCATGAAATCTCATTATGGTTTTATAAGGGGCATTTCCCCCTTTTGTTTGGTACTTCTCCTTGCTGCCGCCATATGAAGAAGGACATGTTTGCTTCGCCTTCCACTGTGATTGTAAGTTTCGTGAGGCCTCTCTGGTCTTGCTGAACTGTGAGTCAATTAAACCTCTTTCCTTTATAAATTACCCAGTCTTGGCTATGTCTTTATTAGCAGCCTGAGAACGGACTAATACACTAGCCCATTGTCACTTTTCTATAAATGCTTATTAAAATAATTTCCAAAAACTGCTTTTCTGTGTATAAAACAATGTTTGGGGATTTCCTTTGTTTATGATCAAAGAGAAATACCTAAACATATAAACATATATCTATGTAAAGCCATGGTCTACTATATCATGTAACATTCCCTTTATAAAGACACATAATAGAAATTCTTTTAAATCACTACCAAAAAAGGTTAGATTGTTTCGGAGCAACTGATTTATTCATTCTGAAAATTGATTTTGTTCCTCCCCCATTTTTTTGTCTGTTTGTTTTTCTGTTTTGGTTTGGTTAAGGAAATCCAAGACTGTTTTGTAGCCCACCTCTGGCTACTGTACATAAAAGGAGCACAAAATTTTTTGAAGAATTATTATTTCTGACTTTATCTTATTTGTCAGCCCTTATTTTTCCATTCTTCTGATATCTTCATCTTTTTCCACCATGGTGTTTTTTATTTTCCTTTCTGTAAACCACCTCAGATCTCTTTCACAGGTCATTATACAAGCCAATTAATACCACATACATATTCATTTAACGATGAAAATACATATCTAGAGAAAACTAACCACCAGTATCACCATTAGAAAGTCAATCATGCAATACATATTATATATAATATACACATATATGTATGTGTATATGTGTGTATATACATACATATACACACACATATATATGTCGATATATAGTGTTTCAATTACAAATAAAACACTTAGAAATAATGTTGGTGATGGCTGGGTGTGGTGGCTCACGCCTGCAATCCCAGCACTTTGGGAGGCCAAGGTGGGCAGATCACGAGGTCAGGAGATCGAGACCATCCTGGCTAACAGGATGAAACCCCGTCTCTACTAAAAATACAAAAAAATTAGCTGGGTGTGATGGCACACGCCTGTAGTCCCAGCTACTTGGGAGGCTGAGGCAGGAGAATCGCTTGAACCCAGGAGGCAGAGGTTGCAGTGAGCCAAGATCATGCCACTGCACTCCAGCCTGGGCAATAGAGCAAGACTCCGTCTCAAAAAACAAACAAAAACAAAACAAAACAAAAACAAAAACAAAAAACAGAAACAGAAATAATGTTGATGATAAAAAGAAATGTGATGAAGTTCCTGGTTGCAAGGGAATCAGATTTGTTGAACAGGGTAGAGATAAGTTCAAGAAAAGGTAATATCAGTAAAAGCCACAAATAGAAATTCAGTACCAGAAGAGAGGTATGTGATTGTTAAAAAGTCTATATCAGTCAGTTTTCCACATTCAGAGTCACGTTGATGAATATGATAGCCTGCTGCCTATTCTGAGCATCCAATAAGCTGCTGTAGTTTATAAAGCAATGTTAATTAGAAAGTGTGTTTCTACCTAGGATGCATGATATCACTATATCTAGGATATAATAAAGAAAATGTTAAGACATTGCAAAACTATTGACTGCTACCTTCTGTGCTTGATTCACCTGAGAATCACTGACTCCACAGGGAAAGATAGTCTTTGGAAGAAAACTTACATAATTGGGAATATTGGGCCGGGTGCGGTGGGTCACCGCCTGTAATCCCAGCACTTTGGGAGCCCGAGGTGGGCGGATCACCTGAGGTCAGGAGTTTGAGACCAGCTTGGGCAACATGGTGAATCCCGATCTCTACTAATAATACAAAAATTAGCCAGGCATTGTGGCACGTGCTTGTAATCCCAGCTACTTGGGAGGCTGAGGTAGGAGAATCGCTTGAACCTGTGAGGCAGAGGTTGCAGTGAGCGAGATCCTGCCATGGCATTTCAGTCTGGGGCGACAAGAGCAAAATTCCTTCTCAAAAAATAATTATAATAATATTGGAAATACCGTTGTTTCTGTTAATTCTTCTAAGTAAAATTCAGTACTCCCATCACACTTGCCATCTTTCTTCATTACTTCATTAATTCCTTTCCCTCTGCCTACTCCCTTCAGTTGATATTCCCTAAGTCTCTCTCCTTGAATCTCTTCTTTTCCTATTTTTCCTGAGCAATCGCATTTCCACCTTTGATTCTCCAAGTGCAGATGGCTCACATATGCATACATCTAACTAAGACTTCTGCTGTCCGTTCCAAATGGTTATGGTTATTGGAGTCATCATTTCCTTCTCTAAACCAGCTCTATGTGACCTATGCTACCTGTATCAGGTAATACTGTCATCACTTTTACTTTTGTAGGGTGCCAGTCCTTCTGGAACCCTAGTGAGCTGGAAAAGTGATATTGTTCAAGGGCACCCAGACATTGCCTCTATTTATCTACCCTGGAAGGGAATATGGTCCTGCTGGCACTAATTTTGAGTAAGGACCAGAAGAACCCAATATCTACTAAAATTTCCTTAAATGAACTTGCAGAGATTTTAGTAAAGATTATTCTAAAGTGATGAGGTTACTCCTGAGTAGAAAAAAATGAAATGAAGCAAAAATTTGGCTGATTCTTAGATCTGGAAGACTCTATTCTCCACAGACAGAAGCATCTCTAACTGTGTGTCCCAACAAGAAGCTCAATACCTGGAAAAAATATCCCAGTAGGCTGTATTTGTTCCCACCTGTGTGGGCACTGCACTTTCAATAAGAATTTGGAACCTGGGCCAATTAGGAACTCATAGTGTTTTTGTGTCTGAGTGTGTGTATGTGTCTGTGTTGTGTAGATGTATGTGACTCTGTGTGACTTTATGCATGTATGTGTGCTGGATTTTGTCCTATAAGTGTGTAAATAACCTAAAATGCTAGTTACCTTATCCAGAATTCCGAGAATTATCTTTGAATCCTTCCACAGTCGGTAAGAAAATTATATAAAACCCTTAATTCTCTTCCCATTCCTACTTCTACTGCCTTGATGATGCCATTTTTATCCCACAGCTAGATGATTTCCAAATTCCTCTAGGTGATTTCTTTTCTCTAATATTTATCCTCTGATCCATATTTATACCAAAAGAACCAAAAATCTGATTGTGCTATTCTCTAACATAAAAGTCTTCAATGAGTTCTCATTGCATGCGGGATATAGTCTTAACTCTTCCTTGTCCTACAAATCCCCATGATCCCACCCCTATGTGGTTTTATCCCGTACAAATTCCTCTTCAAACCCTGTATGCCACTTATAACTCCCAGTGCGGGACACTGCTGTGCTCCTCAGTCCTCTATCCAGCTATTGCCTGTTTGTGAGTCCTCTTCATACTCTCCAATTCTCATGGGCTCCTTTTCCTGGCTCTGGCTAGAAAACTGTGGCTTTGGATTCCCTGCATTGTCATGAGCTTCCTGCAGTTGGGTCTACCTCAGGGCAAAGTGGCAAGACAAGGCAGTCTGCAGAGCCTCTACTGCTGTAGCTGCTATCCCCAGTTCCACCACTGCTGCTGCCCTTGCCACCGCGTTGTAATGCCATTCGTTACCGATGCATGTCGGGAGTAGGACTGTGATAGCAAAAGATTTCTGCTTTCCAGGGGCTTCTTTCCCAATCCTCTGGCCCGAGAGAGAGTTTGTCTTGCAGCTTTTTCTGTTAGCACCTTTTGCACAGTTTCAAGATTCAGACTGCTCTAGAATTTATGCCAGAAAATATTGGAGGAAATAAAAAAGCAGAAATGTTTCCATAGTTGTTTTTCTTTGAGTTTTTAAATTCTCTCCTCCAGTTGACCTGCTATTATTTACTTTTCAGAGTTCTCAGCTTCATATATTCTGAGGACTTTTCATGGTGCTTAGTGGAAAAGATAGCATGTACTTATGCTGTCATAATCAGAAATGAAATTTGCCCAACCTAATTGTATTTAAGATTCTTATTATAGTAAAAATTGCTGACACTTGCTTACCATGTGCTAATACTGTGCTAAGTTCTTTATATGCATAATTTACCTACCATATTTGGGAAATTTTCAACCATTATTTCTTCAAATATATTTCTGCACGTATTTCTTTGTCTTCTTTTTCCAGGATGACAGTAGCTCAAATGTAATAACTTCTGATATTACCCCCCAGTTCTTTGAGTCTCTGTTCATTTTCTTATCAAACTTTTTTTTAGAATAACAAACATTTCTGGTAAATAGGATCATCCTCATTTTAAAGATGAGGAAACAGAAGCTTACAGAGATTAAGTGATTTGCTCAGTGTCACACAACTAGAAAACCAGGTATGATCCCAGGTTGGTCTGACTCCAGAACCAAACTCTGAACCACTGTCCAGTATAACCGTGGCCAGCTCTGTCATGCAGCCCAAGTTAGGCCAGAGCCACCGACATTCCAATTACAGGTGAGGAGTAGGCAGCAGTCTGCTCTGAAACCCATGTTGTTCTAGCTTTCAGCATTGATTAGGTCAAGTTGAAAGATGTACTTACGCACAGTGTCAGTTGAGATTTAATATTGCTTTGTGTTAGTTATTGGGCAGGTGTTTGTTTAAAGGAAGTGGAAACAGGTGTGTGGGCCCTGATTCAATTACATGATGGAGGGGGACACACTGATCCATGGCCATTTTCAAGGAGAGATGATGATTGTGCTAATTAATCATTTGTCTGTCAGAACAAAATAGAACATAATAGAAAATGATGTTCCAGTTGCCATAAGAATGGGACACAGACTCACATGTCTGGCTCTCCCAACAACCAGATGCAACTGTTTATGATGACAACAATTAAGATGCAGTACCTGAATCCTCCTGGATCATCACGTTTGAGATGGCTTGAAGGAAAGGTGCTTTATAAACTTTTGCCAACAGCACAGGACCTCATCCAACAGGAATAGCCTCTCAAAGGAACCTTTCCCTTTAAAGAGATTAATTGAGTCTTTTCAGATCATGAAGATATCCCTGATAAATGGCTGGAAGGGACATTTTCCATTCTGTGGCTTGGGAAACTCAATCTGCCTCACCTGATCAAGACATTCATGCTCATAAATGTGGTATCATAATAATATTTAACTCATTCTTTCCTTTATTCACTTGCCACTCAACAGCCAGAGTGGCCTTTTATAAACATAAATCAGGAACATTGGCCACCTACTTAAGAATCTCCAAAGGCTCTTTAAATCCACATTTAAAATGGAATCTCAACTCCTTGTAAGATCTGCAAAGTGCTACATGACCCGACCTTGCATAGCTCTCTGACCTAATTTCATACGATTTTCTTCCTCCTTTCTCTCACTATGTTGCAACATCGTGACTTCATGGGTGTTCTATTTTCTGAATGTATTAAAGCTCATTTTCATGCCAGGGGCTTTTGCCTCTTTGCATTTGCTTTTCTACTTTTCCCAGATATTCACATTGCTGGTACCTTCTCATTCAGATCTCTGTTCAAGTGTCACCTCTTCAAAAAGACTTCGTTGACAATTATATCCAAAACAAGGCTCTTCCTACACACATCTCTGCACAGTCTATATCCATTGACCCTATTTTGTTTCTTTCATAGCATGTATTATTTGTATTTTTATTTCTTTATTAGCTCTCTCTCCTACTGAAATGTAAGCCTTATGGAAGAGAAACTTGTCTCTCTTCTTTCCACATTTTATCCCCAGGCCTAAAGCACTTCCTGGTACATAGTAAGTTCACAAAGGATTTCATAAGATACTTAATTAATATTAATTAATCAATATATTAACACTAATAAACAATCTCTATGCACAAACAAGGCAGTTCAATCCAACAAGGAATTTTTAGTTTGGCGAGGAAAACTATGTCCTCTCCTGCTAGTACCTTGACCTCTCCTGTTGCAAACTGGACTTCTGGGCATCCAGTCATACTTCTTCTACCCTTTTGGTGAATAGCTCGATAGGGGCAAGTTCTCAGGGGAGGGCCGCCCTCAGGGGAAACTTCTAAAAGGAACAAACTCCCACTCAAGAAGCTCTTTCCTTTGATGTATATAGATAATATATTATCTGCAATTCCAAGGGGTTGAACATTAGGAAAAGTGGACATTGATTAATAGTTTACCTCTGTGCAGGACTCAGGCAAATTGGAAGACCCAGATAAGATTCCTTCCCTGCCACCTGCACTATTGCTTCTGATGGAAAAACCTAAAGATTAGGGAGAAACCACTTTAGCTGGGTGCCCCGTTTTTGTTGTTAGAAACTTCTTTGTCCTAAGACCGGGGACCTGCTTTATAAATTGACATCAGGGTCATCTGATGCTTCAGTGGAAATTACACTTGCTTGACTTGTTATTGGTGAGAGTCAAGGTATTTAACAACTCCGCAAAGTTGGATATTAGCTAGTAGAAACCTGATAAAATACAAATGACTTTTTATCTAATCACAAATGCAAGTAATATTAACCCAATGAAGAAAACTGAAAAAGTTAAAGTATACCTTATTGGCCTGTGAGAAATTAACTGGTCTTTTATGTAAAGTAGCAATTTTATCAAACATTTGTCTTTCACTCATCATAAAACAAACCTTTCTCATGCTGTCCTTTAAATTAGATTTATTATCTTGCTAGTTCCCTCATTAATGAGTTTAGTAACATTTGGACAATTATTATGTATCTAAATAAAACTATTTTCTAAAATCATTTGGAAAATTATACATTTTACACAATTAACTTAATACTGTAATTTGTATGAATAGGTTTGATTATACTAAAAGGAAAATAAATCTGGCATGTAAATCTGCTTAGTTTCTTAGGAAGGAAATTAGTTGCTTTTTAAAGTCAGGTTATTGAGGTGTAAGTCACGTACAGTAAATTCATCCTTTATGGTGTACAGTTCTACAAATTTTGACAAATACATTTAGTCATATACTATCACCACAAAGCAAGATATAGAATATTTCTATCACCCCAAATGTCCCCTTATGCCCCTTTTTGTTGTCAATACTCAGTTTTAAATCTAGTCCCCTTTTTTTGTTGTTTTGTTTTGTTTTGGTTTTGGTCCTGTGTTTTTGAATACAAGTTCTTTACCAGATATATGTTGTTTACCAAATATTTTCTCCGAGTATATAGACTATCATTTAATAGTGTCTTTTATAGAGAAACTGTCATGACAAAAGTCCAGCAGTGGGTTGTAGGAGTCTAGGCATGAGGGCTAGGGTTGGAGTAGGTACCATTCATTGAAACAACAGAGAAGGAAGACCCCTGTTCTATTAGGGATAGGAGACACGAAGTCAGGAAGACCATCTGGGCTAAGCATTAGGGACATGGATACTGGGCAGGGGTCTCAGGTGGAAGCCAGTTACAGGAGTAAGCTGAGGTGACAGAAGATGGGGGCACAAGGGTGGTCACACTAGAAGCAGATGGTGACTGATGTCTGACTGACCTACTGGCCTATAGCTTTCGGAATACCCCTTTCTTGTGACTGACTAGGTTCAGGCCCAGAATCTGGGGTGACAGTGGATCCTTGGGAAGGAGTCTTTAACCCTAGCTTAAAAAGTTAGGAGGACTCCATCCTGTGGAATTCCACAGACTATATCAAAGGAGGAATCATTATCCTATGTGACTGTGCATTTCAAGGACTTTCTTCTAAACTTGCTTTGATAATTATACGTTGCTTTGCTAATTTGGATGCAGAACAACATAGTCAGAATATAGTTTAAATATAGTGAAACCGTATTTACTGGTTTATTCACTAAATAGCTGTTGACACATACGCTATGCTGGGCACCATTGTAGAGTAGGGTCACAACAGGCAAAGCAAGAGAGACAGGTCTTGCTTTCATATGGTTCATGTTCTAGTGAGGGAGGACAGAGTATGAATAGACAAGTAAACAAATATGCAAAGAAATGAAATTTCAAATAATGGTGAAGTGCTTTTATATAATCAATAGAAGATAGGATCACAATGGCAGGGGTCATATTGTACTGGCTCATCGAGCTAGGATGGCTCTGCCATTGGGGTTGTAAGCTGAAACATGACTGAGGCAGGTCTCAGTCAATAGAGGTTTTCATTAGCTGAGGTGGAGGATTCATCTAGGGAAAAAAATTAAAGCCACAGGAGGATCTGTGACCAGTGCTTTTTCCAAAGGGGATTTGGGGAACTTCAGTATTCAAAGGGCAAGCAGGAGGGGAAAATAAAAAGAGAGGGAGGACAGGCAATGAGGAAGCCTCACTTTCTTGTGAGGCTCTGATTAGCCTCAGTAAATCTGCATTTTTACATGTGAAAAGGGGGACCAGAGAAAAACTGGACTATATATTATCCCTGCTCAGTAAATTTACATTTTATATAACATAAAGTAAATATGTGAAAAGAGGGAATAGAGGAGATTAGGCTTTTGTGTGACTTTATTATAAATCCAAAAAGATATTAACAAGTATTGGCGAGGCTGTAGCAAAACTGGAACTCTCTTACATTGCTAGTGGGAAAGTAAAGTGGTTGTAGCCACTTCAGAAAATAATTTGTCAGTTGCTCAAAATGCTAAGCATAGAGCTGCCATTTGACCCAGCAATTCCACTTCTGTCTACCCAAGAAAATAAATGTGTGTGTTCACATGAAGACTTGTACATGAATGTTCACAGAAGCGATATTCATAATAATCAAAGAGTAGAAATAACATCACAAATTTTCATCAGCTGATGAATGGATACACAAGATGCAGTCTATCCATGCAAAGGAGTATTCTTCAGCAATAAAAAAAATGAAATACTGATGTCTACTACAACAATGTGGATAAACCTCATAAACATACTGAGTGAAAGAAACCAACCACAAAAAATAATGTATTTTATGATCCCATTTGTGTAAAATGTTCAGAATAGCCAAATTAATAGAGACAGAAAGTGGCTTAGTGGTTGTCTAGGGCTGGAGAATGAGAAGGGAGAATGGGAGTGACTATGACTGGATAGGAGGTTTCTTTGGGGGATGATGAAAATATTATGAATTAGATTATGGTGATGGTTGCACAATTCTGTAAATACACTAAAAACCAGTACATTGTTCCCTTTAATTGTATTGTTTATAAATTATATCTCAATGAACTATTAAAAAAAATTGAGACCAACATGCAAACACCTGAGGGGCAAGGCATTTCCAGAGAGAGAACTGCAAGTCTGAGCGCCTGAGGTGGAAATGAATTTGCTTTATGTTTGGAACAGAGAGGATGTCAGTAAGGCTGAAGTTAGTTGAGGAAGGAGAAGGAAGTAGGGGCCAGTTCAGCCTAAGTCTGTTAAGGCATGGCCAGGAGTTTGAATTTTATTTGGAATGTGATGAGAAGTCACTGGAGAGTTTGTAAGATAGTGACACGATGTGACGCATTTTAAGAGTAGTCTGGCTACCTTGTGGGTATTTACTCTGGGGGCATGAAAGGATGCAGTAAGACCAGCTAGTAGCCATTGCAGTAATTTGGGTAAGACTCAGAAATGCTGTAGATTTTTTTTCTTCTCTTTTTTCTTTTTCATAAGCAAAAAGCAAGGTCACCTTATATTTAGTAGAACGGTTCTCATGAGCCATCCCAGGACAAGACACTAGCCAAAATATTTGACCCACTGTTAATCTTTACTACCCTAAACAAGATATACAAAAAATAATCTGTTAATACTGAAAAGTTTAAGCTACTCTTATATAAATAGTATTTATAAAGGAAGTATTATCCCAATTTAGCATCTAAATTCACTTTTCCCTTCAAAAAGCACTGTCAAGGTAAAATATGGGCCACTTTTTGTGTCTCTGACAATTCTTTCCACACTAATTCCCTGGCTCACAGCAACAAAATGGGTTTTCTTCATCATAAACTACATTCATCAGTTCTAAATTTGGAACAGGAACAATAAGACATCTGCAGAAAAACAGAATTTACATCAGACTCTTCTTGCCCAAGGGGTTATTTGCTTTGTGCAAACTAAAGTGGGTGGCAGAGAATAGGCAGGCTTTGTTAGACCATTACTCATGTAATGAGATTTGAAGTCTGCTATTCAACACAATTTTCAATGGGCACTTTCCCCAGGGCTAAATTGCTGCCTACAGACATTTTGATTATCAAATATAATTTAAAAGTAAAAAAGGACAAAATACCCCTTATTTTCTCTAACCCCTACCCTTTGAGTTTGTCAGTTTATCTAATAGAGAGGAGGTTTGCATATCAGGGAACTGTGCTCAACCTTGGAATGTCTGACTCTCATCTGGGACTCCTCCAGCCTTCCTTCTATCCCGTGACAGGTCCCAAGGTATCTCTCCAGATGCCCCAGATATTTCTATATCAGGAGCCAATCAACCTTGAAAGTAAGAGTGATTTGACACCTTGTCTTTCAGTCAGCCCCAAACATTCATATACAGGCTGAGTATCCCTTATCTGAAATACTTGGGACCAGAAGTATTTCAGTATTTCAGATTTTTTGTTTGTTTGGATTTGGGAACATTTGCATTATGCCAATTGAGAATCCCTAATGTGAAAATCCGAAACCCGAAGTCCTCCAATGAGCATGTCCTCTAACCTCTATGCCGGCACTCAAAAAGTTTAGGATTTTGGAGCATTTGGGATTTTAGACTTTCAAATTGGAGATGCCACTGTACCACATGTTCATTTCTCTATAAAACTGAGCCATCCCCCCCCCCCCCCCACACTGGTTACAGATCCTGTTAATCAATTCTAAATCTGCTCCTGTCTCAGTGCAATTTTCTTCCAGGTTCTACCCTTCATAATGCTGTGCATCCTCTTGTGAAGTTTGTTGTGCCCCTAATCCCTTTAACTGTTCATTCCTGTCCCAATTATAGCTTGGATTCTAAAAAGGTTGAAGTATGCATTAAAGTAGATTTGCAGGTAGCTTTAGAACTTTAAGCTCAAGTCCTGTCTCTGAACTGGTATGACACTATCTTACTGATAGGGACAGGAGACAGGGAAATTCTGGGCAGAAGAGAGTAGGTTCCTGGTAAGGGCCCAACCCTCAAGGTTGGAACTACAGCCCAAAGTGAGAACATACATTCCTATTTTCCCACTTGAATGTTGCCT
Source organism: Papio anubis (assembly GCF_008728515.1). Classification (NCBI taxonomy): domain Eukaryota; kingdom Metazoa; phylum Chordata; class Mammalia; order Primates; family Cercopithecidae; genus Papio; species Papio anubis. Next base: position 101,654,610 of record NC_044979.1, read on the forward strand.
TTTCCAAAACCATCCATGGCCCACTCTGCCTCCCATCCTGTGCCCATAAAAACTACAGGATCCACTGGCAGCAGACAGGAGAAGCAGCTGGAGGTCAGAGACTACGGTTGAATGTCAGAGAGAAGCAGCTTGACTTCAGAGGGACAGTTTGATGGGATAGCTTCAAAGAGGAGTCTGGCTGGGTACAGCCGGATTCCGGGGAAAGGTTACCTTTCCACTGTATCCCCTTTTCAGCTCCCTTTCCCACTGAGAGCCACTTTCATTGGCAATAAAATCCCCTGCATTTGCCATCTCCAATTTGTTCATGCAACCTAATTCCTCCTGGACACTGGACAGGAACTTGAGTGCGGCTGCAAAAGGCTGTCACACTGACCCTTCACTGAGCTGTTAACACTTAAGCCATCCATGGACAGCAAAACTAAAAGAGCACTGACTAGAACACTCCTTCTGGTGCTTCAGGCGTTGCAGGCATCCCTATAGGTGATGCCACAGGGCCAGCACAGATTCATTCCTGATGGCACCCAAAAGTGCTCACCTTGGCTTACCTGTGTGCTCCCTCCCACAAGGGGTTGAGCACAGCAAGTCTGAGTGAGTGAAGTTTGCCCAGGCCAGTGCCTGTGCACTCCAGTTCCCACCTGTGAAAGGGTCAGGGTAATTTCCTGCTTCATTACCACCTGTTGCCAAGTAACATTGCACCTCACCGTGATCACTCATTGCTTTATGCCATGGTAGTAGCCTGATAGGTCCACTAGCTCTCGCTGTCAGTCACCTGCTGTGCACGTCCCACCCCACCACACCCCTCCAAACTGGGTACACTGGAATGTCTGGCTATCTTCTACACCGTGCTCAGACTAGGGGGAATCATGGGACCCTGTCTCAGGCCCTCGCCACATAAGTCCACCATGCTGGCATTCCTGCTGTGCCCATTCCACATAGCCACAAGACACTTTGCTAGATGATCAACCAGAATCTCATATGGAAAGCAAGCTGTAAATTCCCTGAGCTCTGGGATTGTCAAACCTCTCAGGGAATCCCAGAGATCTAATAGAACACCGGAAACAGGGCACAAAGCCTACACTAAAAATGAGATTAATTTTTCCTCCTCTCTCACCTAGCTTTTCCTACCCTTAGCCCCACAAGGTCTTTTGTGTAATGGAAATGTCCCTTCTGGCATAACTTCTGTTCTTTCAGGCTTCAACAATTGATCCTGATTTGTGAAAACCCCATTTGGGAATTTTCTAGAAAACTATTATTTTTCTTTCCTAAAGCCCTGTTTTTATGATTTTTGTCTTAATAGGGACTTTAAAATGCTCAAAGCTGAACTATGACTTTTTGTTCTCAGCACTGTCCATCTTCCCCTTTCCTGGAGCCAAAAGTCTCAGACTCTCGGCCAAGTCTGAATGTCAGAAAAACTGCTTGGCAAGATGGATGAAAGTAACTTTACCAAAAAGAGAAAATACCTCATATGGCCTTTCAAAACATTATTATGGAGGTTGTTTCATGGCTGTATTGTATTCTTATAAATTGTGTTCCTATCCTGCTGATCGCCCATATTGATATATAAATAACTTCTCCTGTTACTAAAATATCACCTCTCAATATACATATAAAAGAAAACCTCACCTACAACAACCTTACTCCATACCCTCTCCATGTTTTTTTTTTTTTTTTTTTTTTTTAGGCGGAGTCTTGCTCTGTCGCCCAGGCTGGAGTGTAGTGGCTTGATCTCAGCTCACTGCAAGCTCCGCCTCCCAGGTTCACGCCATTCTCCTGGCTCAGCCTCCCGAGTAGCTGGGACTACAGGCAGGCGACTGCCACGACGCCCGACTAATTTTTTGTATTTTTAGTAGAGATGGGGTGTCACTGTGTTAGCCAGGGTGGTCTCGATCTCCTGACCTCGTGATCCACCCACCTCGGCCTCCCAAAGTGCTGGGATTACAGGCTTGAGCCACCGCGCCCGGCCCTTCCATGTTAAGTCATTATCATTTATTTAAATCTTTGCAAATCTGATCAATTTGTTTTGCATTTATCTGAATGGTAATGAGGTTATACATTTTTGACCTTCTCTGACTTCTTTTTCCTTTTTTATTTTTTAATTGTATATTCAAATTATTTGCCCATTTTTCTATTAAGTATATTTTGGGAAGTGTAGAAATAAATAAAGACCATTCAAATGAAAAGAAGCTGAGACTTTCCATTCAGAGCTTGCCATAGCAAGGCCGTCAGCCATCATCACTCCTGTTTGTCAGAGACTCAAGGGCAGTAAAGGGAATGGGAAAGCTTTACAGTGAGGGTGATATGGTTTGGCTCTGTGTCCCCACTCAAATCTCATCTCAAATTATGATTCCCACGTGTTGACGGAGAGACCTGGTGGGAAGCAACTGGATCATGGGGGAGTATTTTCCCCTTGCTGTTCTTGTGATACTGAGTGAGTTTTTATGATATCTGGTTGTTTGATAAGTGTCTTGTGCCTCCCCCTTCTTCCTCTCCTGCTTCCCTGTGAACGAAGTGCCTGTTTTCCTTTCACCTTGCACCATGAATGTAAGTTTCCTGAGGCCTCCCCTGCCACACAGAACTGTGAGTCAATTAAACCTCTTTCCTTCATAAATTATACAGTCTCAGGTATTTCTTCATAGCAGTGAATGGACTAATACAGTGGGGAAAAAAAGTAGGTTTCGGTATGCCCTAATTGCAAACTGTTGGCATAGGGAAGCTGGAGGCTGACTAACTACAAGGAGGGGATTTTATATGATTTATAGATGAAGATTCTGGTTGATTTATGAAGTTGAACGTGTAATTAGAGAAGCCGACATGACCAAGTCCTTACCATTTGGACCAAGCTCGATTGCTGCAGAAGTTGAGGGTCAGAATTCTTTTTATATGTGGTCTGGTCATTGTCTGTTTGTATTTTCAGACTCTTAGAAGGGGAAAGATGTGTGCCTCTCTCTCTTTAATATTTGAGATATTAAGTATAGATTAAGGGGATTCTGTATTTGTTTTGTACATTGCAAACTGATCCTAAGTTTTGAATTTTTCTAATGTGTTTTAAAATTTTATAGAAGCTATCATTTTTATGACCTCTATTTCAGTTAATTAGATTTCTTTTTTACACTGAAAGATTTAAAATATTCACCTGTATTTTCCTGTGGTAATTTTATGGTGCTACTTTTTTCTTTACATTTCCTATTTTAACCTATCTGTAATTTATGCTGGTATAAGGTAGAAACTAATTTTTTTTTAAATCCAAATTGATACTCGGTTGTCTCAACATCACTGATTGGTAAACATATTCATTCCCTAGCAAGGGATTTTCCAGTAAGAATTTTGATTTTGATGAAATTGTAATATCAGAGAGTGAATTTTAATTAAACTCTAAACTGATAAAATGCCTTTCAGATCCTTAAATGATTGGAGTCCAACTGGAGAAGGGCAGGTAGTAAACATCATCATGGGCAGTGAAAAGAAAATTCAGAAAAACTTGCTGGGGCATGCATTTCATTCACAAAAGCTTAATATGTGTGTACTTTTTCTGGTCTTAAATATACAGTAAAATGCACAAATCTTAAATAAACCATTCAGTGACTTCGCACAAATGCATATACCTGTGCAACTTAAACTATCAAGATATGGAACATTATAGTTACCTTAGAAGTTCTTTCATGTTCTTTCGCAATCAGCCCTGCCCACCCTACAGAGGCAATCACTGTTTTGATTTTTTTTCATCATCATACATTTGCTTTGTCTGTTGTCATCTACAAACTGCTTTGAAATGCTTGAAAAATAATATGCTTTGATGGAAGGATAGAAGAATGTATAAAGAGATAGATATGCAATAAAGAAAGTACATATAATGCCGTGATAAAACCTGAGTAGTAGGTATTTGACTATTTCTTGTAAAATGCTTTCAACTTTTCTATATGCTTGGAAATTTACATAATAAAATGTTAGAAATGAGAAAAGAAAAGAAAAATTCCAACAAAGAGCTAAAACACTTCTGAAGAAGATCGTGATCAGGAAATATATCTTGCTAGATATCAAGAAAGATATAAAAATATATAAATCCATGCAATGTGTTGATACAGAGATAGAAAAATTGGACAGTGGAACAGAATAGAGAATACAGAAATAGACCTACATGTATGCAGACACTTTACTTATGACAGAAAGAGCATTGCAGATCAGTGGGGAAAGAATGGACTTTTTAAGAAATGATACTTGTACAATTAGTTGTCTACATGGAAAAATAAAATAAAATAATATTCTTTTCTAACAGTGTAAATGCCAGATGACTTAAAGATTTAAATGGGAGGGCAAACCTGTGAAAGTTTTAGAAAATGTGCTAGATGTAGTTGACTGATGTTCAGAATCCATTTCCACTTTCTTCTGATATGTCTCCCAAAAGATCAGAGATCTCAAAAATCAAACAAATAAACAAACAAAATTCCAACCATCCCAGCAGCTAAGGATGTTGATACAAATTAGATCTCATCTTTTAGGTATACTTACATGGGATTTAGAAGGTGGCAAAAAGGCTTAAGCTTGCTACTTTGGGCTGTTTTCTGCATCAAGCAAGACAATGGAGAGCCCCACTGGTTGCCCACCTGCCTGAGTGGTGGAGGGGGCAGTTGCACTGGTGCACTGGCAGCAGTAGCTGGGCTCTGTGCCAGGCTTTGGTCACCAACTTCAGAGCTGTCAAGATGTTGTTGATTTGGTGGCTGCAGCCAATTTGCAATCATGATTTCCTGATCTTGGATCATAGCTACAGTGGTACATCCTTGAATTCAATAGTTGCAGTCTTGGCCTTTTGATTCCCTTCTTCCAGATTTGTGCAAAGGTCAGTTCTATGATTTCTGGGAGTCATTTCTGGAGGCTCAACCTAGAGCCTACTCCTGGAGGCTAATGTAGATTTCATCAGAATTAACTCCCTCTTTGAAATCACCCAAGCTTTAGTGTTGGTGGTGGCTTTGTGTTGTTGCTAATAGCTGGCTTGCCCCAACATCCCCCACTGGGCTTCTCAGATCTTTCATCTTCCATGCCACCAACATCCTGTATTAAATTTCTTTTGTCTCATATGCAGAATGGTTTCTGTTTCTCTGGCTGCTCCTTTACTGATACACCCAACCGCAAACATCACTGGGAATGAATCATAGAAATCTGAAAAAGAAAGGCAATGGCAGCAGAATACCAACAATCTAATTGCATTCATATGAATGCAATAAATATAATAAATAAATAATATTATGTAAAATAATACATTGGTTAGGGCTAAAAATGTGTGCTAAATTTATAAAGAAAAGCTGTTGGAAAATTTCAGCAATGAAAATATAATTTTTGACTATCACTAAGTTAGCCACTTCTAAAAGAGAAAGAAAGGAAATAGGCAACAGATTAGCACAATCTAAGCCCACTGACAGCATCTACAGCAAAGCAGGTGATAAGGTATCCACCTGAAGATCTGGGTGTAATATATCTCAGAATCTACCACCTGAGACATGGAAGAGAGTATGTAACCATTGGCTCCCATCTCCCAGAGTTGCCTTCAAACATGTTAATGCCTTGTTAATACTGTGATGCTTTCAGCTTTGTACATGCTCCAGAGTGACTAAGTAGGCCCCTGCAGATGCTCCACATGGCAATGGCCGAGAAGCCCAGGATAGAAAGCAAGAGATATGCCAGTGCAGCCAAGCCAAGGGTGTCCGCAACGGTCAGAACAAAATGGTGGGACTAGATAATGTCAACCAGAGTCTAAGATATACCCAGCGCAATCCTAAATCCTGGCAATATAAACTACATTTTCTTTACAAGGGCACACAGAACATTCAGGAAAATTGTCCATATTTTAGATCAGAAAGAAAACCTCAATAGATTCCCAAGAATAGTAATAATACTAAGAGCATTCTCTGACACCAGTGAAATAAAATTAACAATGAATTAAAAATAATAATAGTTTTAAAAATTACACACACACACACACACAGACATACACACACACACACACACACACACACACAGCTCCTAGGTCAAAAGGGAAATACTAAACAAAATTGAGAATTTCTTAAAAACAAAAAAAAATGAAAACATTGCATATCAGACGTACAGCTGAAGCACTGAAAGGGAAAAATATATGCTATATAAAGAATACACATATATGTGTGCTTGTGTGTGTGTGTGTATAATTAATTCCTAACTCCAAAAGCTAGAAGAAAACAAAGCAAAATTTAAAAAGCCAAAGGAAGGAACTAGTAAGACAAAAGCAGAATTTAATGGGTTAGAAAACAAAAATACTAGAATTAGTAGACAAACACAAAAATTGTTTCTTTGAATAAAATTTAAATAGACAATTCATTAGCCAGCCTAATGAAAGAAAAAAAAAGTCATGGTGGGGAAATGATTAAGGAGAAATAACCTCAATCAGGGACTTTCAACAAATCTGAAGAAACGACTTTGGCTTTGAGTGACCATTAGTCCCACTCCACAGAGCAGTGGCTGCCTATGCTCCCAGCATTCCATCCAACAACCGCACTCTGTAGCTCTCAAGAATGTCCTGATTTGGAAAATAATTTCTATGCTCACCTTAACTGTACACAAGTCTATATATAAATTTGAAAACCTAAATTGAAATGAATAATGTATTAAAAAATGTGTAGCAGCAAAATTATCCAAAGCAGAGACAGAAGTCTAAACAGGCCAATCTCCCTAGAAGACAAAGAGGAAAGAGTTTTGTGGATTCCTCACAAAATAAGCGCTGGGATCAGATCTCAGTTTTTTGGGGAATTCTACCAAAGTTTTAAAGATCAGATAATACTAATGTTACCTACACTATTCCAAAGCACAGAAAAGAAGACAAATTTCCAAATTTATTTTGTGAAGGGAGACAATTGACACCAAAACTTGAAAAGCATTACACCAAAAAGAGAACTATAAACCAGTCTCACTTATGGCTATCCATGCAAAAACCTTAGACTATCAACCAATAGACTATAATGACAAAATTAAAAAATACTGCAACTTAAGTGATTCCTCTTCCCAGACATATAAAGTTTGTTAAATATTAGAAAGTCTTTGAACGTAATTCATCATACTAATCAAGCTAAGGAGAAAGATCATATTTTTTTCTCCCCAGGTGCAGAAGTATTTGATAAAATTCAAAACTCATTAATGTAAGAAAAAAACTCAATAAACTATAAGAATTATTATATACTTTCCAAATGACTCAGTGCAATAGCAAATATAGTACCCTATGTATTAGAAAACTTCTAGACTTTTTCTCTAACGTCAGGAACAAGATAGAAATGCCAGCTATGGAATTTCCTCAGCAATTAAGCGTTATTATCATATTGTATCAGACAATGCTATCATAAAGAGAAAACTTAGAGATATATGAAGTGAAAAGAAAGAGATGGAATTATCTCTATTTACATATGAGATAATTTTATATGTGGGAAACTCAAAGAATCAATGGAAAAATTGCTAAAAATCACAGGATCATTTGATAAGATAGTAGATTGTAAAATCAATATGTAAAAAGTAATAGATTTTACATGTATAAATAAAAACTAGTTTGAAGATACAATAAAAGGTCCCAACTATAATAGCAAAGATGAAATAAACTCACAAATATATACATAAACTTAATAAAAAATATTCTAAAGCTCTATGAGAAAGACTAAAAATCAGTCCTGAAGAACAAAAAAGTAGATTTGAAGCTCATAAAGGGGTGACGTCAGTTCTTCCCTACTTGATTTATAAACTTATGAATTTAATTGAATTCAAATAAAAACACCATTTTTCTGGAGGTAACATTCTTTAAAATAAATAAACAAGCAAGAATAGCAGAAAACCCAGAAAAATACGAACAATGAAAGAAGGGGATAGTCTTTCCAGATAGTAGATCATATCATAAACCCGGTATAAAATCAGTGTAGTGTTAGTGCTTGACTAGGTAAAACAGAGCAATGGAACAGAATAGAAAATTCAGAGGTAGACTCAATTGCAAATAGAAATTAAGTATACGATAAAGATGACATCTCAAATCAATAGGGTGAGGGAAGAGAGTAAACTTTTAAACTTAAGTTTACCATTCATGGGAATGTAAGAATAAATGACGAGACAAAGGAAAGGGAAGACAATGAGTATTTATTAGGTACCTACTATGGAGCCAAGCACTGTATCAGGTACTTTGATAGTATTATCTCAATACTCATCACAGTTCTGTAAGACACGTATTATTATTCCCATTTCATAGTTGAGATATGAAGTCTAAGAGATTACATTTTCTGTGGTCACCAAGAGTATAAATAGAAAAGACAGGATTTAAGCCCAGTTCTCTATGACTTCAAATCTTGTGCTTTCTTTTCCAGTATATGTGAGACAAGAGTATGTATGGAGATCAGGGAGGAAATAGTTCAGGGAGTAGTGGGCAGCCAGGTCGAAGAGGTAAGATAGGATTAGGTCAAGTGAACCTTGATTCTTGTTATAGTTATTCAAAACTGACCTCAAAAGCAAAAGGAATTATTACAATTTCTTGGATTGTGATGTAGATGTAAGAAAAGTTTCCCTGAAAGCACTGGCAGAAATAAAGCAAGGTTGACTTAGTCTATGCCACCAATCCAAATCCAAATGAACATGCAATTTAGTAAAAACTACATGCTTACTTTGTAAATACAGCTCGGAGGCAGATCCTCTAACCTCGTTTTCCGACCAGAATGCATCCCTGGGCTGCTCCTATGTAGGCAATCCAGAGCTGCCACTTCCAGGCCAGGGTATTCTGGACAGATGGGAAAAGAAAGCCAAAACTCTGCACAGATACCCTTGCCAGAAACTGGGTAGCTGACCTTCTCATTGGCAAAAGGCAAGAGAGTTTCCCACTGGGCTTTATGAGTATAGTAATATGAGGCATGTAATTTTCTTGAAATCAAGTGCAGAAGTTATAGCCGCTATTTTGAATACATGCTGGGTTTAAAATTTGCTTTCGCATATTCCTAAATTGTGTGTCATTTTTCATGCAGTTGAAACCAAAGAGGCAAAGTCCCAAAACTTTAAAAGATTTTTTCCACATCATAAAAACCTTAGTCAACACTTTTCCTTATGTTCATAGAGAGTTAATGAACTTACTTATTAATATTTTTGCAGCTACAATTCAAATGTGATATCCACTCATATCTAAGCACTTCTGTCTGAGCAACAAAGCTTTACATTGCACATACCTTAAAATTCTATGTGCCCTTTGGGAAAATATATGTGTTTGTTCCCTCTGTGTTCAGAAGCCCCCATAAACAGTGCGTTGTGTCTGCCGTTATTACCATCTGGTAGCTGACATCAATTCCCTCGCCAATTTCCTCCAACAAGGCAGCCTTATATGAATGCTTGAGGTAATGTTTGACAGGCTTTGGCGACACAGTGGGGATTAGGCTTGGTTCCTTTATTGTGCTGCCTCTCTGGTGGAGATTTCTCAGAATCCGGGCAATTCTCAGATTTGAAAAATTCTAATAGCTTAGCTGGAAGAAAGCAAGCGAGGGAAGAGGGCAATGAATTAGTTCTCTGCAGACCTATACATTCCCATGTGCTGCAGGTGGTAACCAGAACCAAAGAGTGTCTGGGTGCCCTTTAATAACCAGGAGCTGCATTAGTCAGCATATTTTCAGCATGTGTCTCATCTTTAGTACACTTACTTAATTTGAGCATCAGAGAAGCCGTGATCAAATTAATATTCAAGCAAAGTTTTGGATTAGTAACCGAATAAAAGCCACATGGCTCCCTTGCTGTTCAGCTGAGTGGTGATCACTGTTTCATACAATTGCCAGATGTCCAGCTTTGAGAACATGATACTCAAAAAGAATAAAATCAGCTTGGTTTTCATGAGCGAGTAAATGATGAGTCAGATCTACCCATTTCATTGATGCAGGAGAATAGAAGGGCATGAAGACCATCAATGCAGAGCCAACTGGGGAAGGCATCAAGCCTTTTATGGAGTGAAGTGGAAGAAAGAATACTGACTCGAAGAGGGAGCTCTGTTCTAGCTACTCCTTTGCTCTTACTAGCTATGTGGCATTGGCAAGGGACCTTGGTCTCTGAAAATCAGGTTTTATACCTGTAACATAAAGTGAGAACATATACCTCATGAGGTTGTGATGAGCATTAGCCAGAATATAGTTAGGAGATCATAGTGGGAATTTAATGGAAGGTAGTTGGGTCAGAGTAACTGTGGTCCCTTGGATCAGAATGGTTCCCGATGTCAGTGTGACTATGGCCCCTTTGGTCACAATGATACTTAAGGACCTCATGGATCTGAGTCTCCATTCGACAAGACAAACCAGTATAGGCCAGGACCCAGAGACTGGACAATAAATACACCTGGATAGGCCAAACCCTAGAAGTGAGTCAGCTGCAAAAAATGAGTGTAAGGGCAACGAGGTGGCACAAAGGATAAGGTAGGTGTGGAAAAAGGGGACAAATTGCAGATCAGATTCCCAGTCAAGCATCAGAAAGCTCTGACGCCTGGTCCTGAAAAGTGAGTGGTGCATCCTCAGAGATATTCAGGCCAGCCAACTGACCTGAGGAAGTAGAGACTAGCCTAGCCACTTAATGTGATTCACCCACATTCCCGGGGGAAATGCTATCATTGAGGCCAAAACATCAGAAATAATTTAATGGTTTACTTAAAATTTGGTAGTTCTTGAAACCATATGACACTGTTCCTACAGATATTTTGGAATTTTTTGTTCTTTTTGAGAGGGGTAGGTAAATGGCTACTGCATTCTTCCAACATTCAGAATTTGACTGTACTTGGCCACCTTCCCTGCCTCAATCCACACAAAGGACTTTGAAATTTTGGTGGTACTGTACTTTATTCACCATTGAATCTCAGTACCTAACATACCACCCACACGAAATTTCTCACAGTTCAGTTGGATGGATGGATGGATGGATGGATGGATGGATGGATGGATGGATGGATGGATAGATGAAAAGATGGATGGATGGATGGATGGTTGGATGGATGGATGGACGGATGGTTGGATGGATGGAAGAATATGCTATTATTTCTCTGCCTAGATTATCTTTTTCATTCCTTTTATTCAAAACCATCTCTCCTTTCTTCAGCCACCCTAACTTATTTCCTCAGAAGCAGATTCTTGCTTCTTGCTCTGGGCTGTCAGAGCACTTGGCTCATATCTCTGGTAGAGCACTCAACGCACCTTCTTGTGGTTTTTCTGCATTTGTCTCTTATTTCCATCAGATTATGGGCTCTTAAAAGATCTGTGCTGTCTCTTATTCATATTTACTCCCTAACAGCAGGAACAACACCAAGTGAACCTTCAGTGAATGATAATTGAATAAAATTATTCCTCTTGTGTGAGAAGACCTCCCTTTCAGTTCTTGGATGCCAAAAATTGGCTGCTGCTTTATTGGCCCACAGCAGATGTTTTAAGGCCTGGGAGATAAGTCTACACATTGGTATCTTCTGATGAAATTCACCAAGGAAGTCAGCACCAGTAACCATAACAAGTTAAAATTTTAGCAAAATGTCCTCTTGTGTCTTTTTGAAAGTGAGTCTCCCTGAACTGTATGTATTCTCTCACTCTCAAGCAGCTTTAGATTTGGAGTCTGGTCAGTGGTTTAGAGCACAGATGCAGGAGTCAGACACTCTTGGATTGCATCTTGTCTCTACCAATTCTTAGCTGTTTGCTTAACCTCCTTGGGCCTCACTTTCTTCATCCATAAGAAGTTGATGATAAGAATAGTATCTACCTCATAGGATTGTGGTGAAAATTAAACAAATAGGTAATAAGTGCTTAGAACAGTGTCTGGCATGTAGTAACCACTTAAGTACCAAACATTTTTGTTGACAATTTGCCCTTTGTTAAATATAGGAAAGGAAAAGAGAGAACTTCTGGTCTGGACAAAATATTACAGAAAATGGGCAAATGGAATGAAGAGACATTTTGCAGAAGAGGATATACAGATGGCAAATAAGTATATGAAAACATGTTCAAAATCATTAGCCATCAAAAATGCAAATTAAGAACTTGGTGAGATATCACTTCACACCTATCAGAATGGGTAAAATAAAAAATAGTAACAGCATCAGAGCTGGTGAGGATGCAAAGGGGCTGGATCCTCCCACATTGCTGGTGGAAGTGAAAAATGGCCAGGCTGCTCTGTAAAACCGTTTGGCAGTTTCTTATAAAATTAAACATGCAACTACCATATGGGCCAGCAATTGCACTCTTGATTATTTGCCCTAGAGAAATTAAAACTTATGTGCACACAAAAACAAGTACACAATTGTTCACAGCAGCTTCCTTTGCAATAGATGAAACTGCAATCAGCTCAGATGTCTTTTGACAGATGAGTGGGTTAGATAAATTGTGGTACATCCATAACATGGAATATTCTTCAGCAATAAAAAGGAACGAACTACTGATACATGAAACCACCTGAATGAATCTTCAGAGAATTATGCTAAGTGAAAAAAACAATAACAGTGGTTATATGTTATATATACTGTATGATTTAATTTATATAACATTCCTGAAACAATAAAATGATAGAGATGGAGGACAGATTAGTGGTTGTCAGGGACCACTATGGGGTCTGGGATGGTAAAGGGAGGGGGCATGGCTGTAAAAGAGCAATAGGAGAGATCTCTGCGGTGTTGGAAATGTTTAGTATCTTCACTGGTGCTGGATACAAGAACTTACACAAATGATAAAATTGTATAGAACTCAGTACACACACATAGAACTAGGGAAATCTGAAGATAGGTGGATTGTACCAATATCAATATTGTCTTTGAGATACTGTGATATTGTGCTGTAGTTTTACAAAACGTCACCATTGGGGGAAACTGTGCACAATATACAAGGGATCTATCTCTCTGTATTATTTCTCAAAACTACATGTGAATCTACAATTATCTCAATTAAAATGCCAATTAAAATAAAATAGGAAAAGACAACCATTCACCTTGCCTCTTATTTTAGTAGGAATTTATTGTTTAATATGACAATTCATATCTGAAAGATTAAATATGTTCTAAATTTTTTCAGTGAAATGACAATAAATGACATCAGATTTTCTTATAGATTAAAGAGTTCCCTATTATCAGGACCTGACATGTGTTCAAAACTGCCCAGAGTAAAGACAGTGTGCTTACTTACCAGAGGATATTGATCTGAGACAGCTCACTCTCCTCTCTAAGAGGCTGATGGAGACAACCAAAGAGATCCAGCAAGATCTCTGGGATAAAACAGGCCTATAAATATTCAGTGCTCTCTCTCCCTCTCTCTTTCCCCCTCCCTGGATTGAGAAGGTAGAGCCTCATCACTCATCAACACAGAAACTACCCCTAGATTGGCTATGAAAGGCAAATCTTTTACAAGAACATTTTATAGATTATTGACTAAAATAAGTTGTCTGGAAATGTTCAATCATTTTATAAAACATTCTTATTCATAAAGATGGGATATTTGTGATTAAAGTGAAAATATATTCATTTAAAGCTAGTTACCATTAGGCATCCATCAGGAATGAAGGCACAAGTGAATTCAGCCATACATCAAAGGGCTCTTGGACTACAAATCATGCCGTGGACACAACGGCTCCTTGCACTTACGCTGGGAGCGCTGTAGGCTGAGGGTCTATGACTTCAGCACTGCACATATGTGGTTGTTATTTAGAACTCTCCAAGGTATAGATTTACATTACCATCTGCCCTGTCAGTTGCTGTTTACATCTGCCTTAAAAGGGGGAGGGGCATAATCAATTAAAGAGTACAAAGCCCTGGGAAAAATCAACAACAGCAACAACAGCCTGAACTTGGAAGTAGTAGACATGTCTATTCAAAGGGGAAATAAGGGATTCATACTCTTCTCTCTTTGAAAATATTCCCTTTGAACTGTGGAAATTAAGTGACAAAAGGATTTGTTAAAATCTACAGGCTAGAATATGCTTAACACAATTAAGCTTCTCCAAAGAGCCTCAGAAAAATCTAAATTATATATTTTAAAATTCATTAATGATGAATTGGACTTTATAAAAATTTAAAAGCTATGCTTTGTGAAAGACTACATGAAAAGATTAAAAATACAAACTGCAAACTGGGAGAAAATATTTGCAAACCATATTTCTAATAAAGAACTAGTATCTGAACTATCTAGGATCCAGTTCAAAACTCAACAGTAATATAAAAAGTCACATAAGAAGGTGGACAAGAGACATGAAGTAACATTTCACCAGAGAAAATATATGGATGACAAATAAGCACATGAAAAAAATGTTTAGCATAATTAGTCATGCACAGAATGCAAATTAAAACCACGATGAGATATGACTACTGAACCTACCTCTGAGAATGGCTTTTTAAAAATATTGGCAACACCAAATGCTGGTTAAGATACAAAGAAACTGGACTCTTTGTACATTGCTGGTGGGAATGGGAAATGCTACAGCGGCTTTGGTGTTATTGTAAAAGGAAACATGCAATTGTCAGTAATTGCTCTTCTGGGCATTATCCCAGAGAAATTAAAAAATATGTTCATGCAAAAGCCTGTCTATACGAATGTTCATAGCAGCTTTATTTGTAATAGCCAAACATTGGTAACAATCCAGGAGTATATATAAGATGTCACACAAACTGTGGTCCATTCTATGGAATACTATTCAGCAATAACAAAGAACGAATTATTGATGCACACAACAACCTGAATGGATCTCTAGGGAATAATGCTGAGTGGAAAAAAAAAAAAAGCCAAACCCAAAAGGCTGCCTACTGTATGATTCCATTATTAAAACATTCTTGCATTGACAAAATTATAGAAATGGAGAATAGATTAGTGGTTGCTGAGGTTAAAAAGTGATTGGGAGCAGGAGGGTAAGAAGGAAGGGCGGGGGTGTGTGTGGCTATATAACCGCAAGATAAGGGAGGCTTGTGGTGATGGAAACGTTCTGTATATAATCATGTAAATATCAACGTACTGGTTTTGACATTGTAGGATAGTTTCATAAGATGTTACCATTAGTTGTAACTGCTTACGTATAGGGGATCTCCCTGTATTATCCCTCACAACTGCATGTAGATCTATTATCTCAAAATAGTATAATTCAAAAGAAGAATGTAAGGATTTCGGAAGCAAAGTATGTCTTTTCCACTCAGGTTAGGAATGAAGATGCTAACTCATTGGCCAACAAGGCTGTTGTTAAAAAGATAAAGTAATGCAAGGTGTAATGCCTAGTGATGGGTCCAGCAAACCACTATGGCACACGTTTACCTATGTAACAAACCTGCACGTCCTGCACATGTATCCCAGAACTTAAAATAAAATAAAATTTAAAAAATGAAGAAGATAAAGCAGGCAGTTTGGAACACAGACCTGCTTCTAGGCACTGTCTCTCAACATCTAGGGCCTTCCCTTCCTAGCCAAGAGCATCACCTTTCAGCAGCCCTCATCTCTTTCCAGGAGGTCCCAAGAAGGATCACGACAAAATGGAACAGGCAAAGAAGTCCATTCTCTACTTCTCTGTTACCACGGCAAAATTCTAATCCTAGGAGTCAACCTTTTGGTGAGTTTACTATGGTTCTAGCCCTGTTATTTGGGATTCTGGCAAGTGGGAGGGAGGCACCAACCAAAACACATTGCCAGTGGCAAGCAGGCAGTTGAAACCAACAAGGAATTGCCAGGGACCTGCACTGCAGGGAGCCTCGGAAAAGGCTGGAAAAAATGTGGATGTGTGGATGGTGCTCATGTATCTTCTGTGAGAACATATTTCTTGGGCATCACTGGGTGGTCCACTGGCTGCCATCAGGGGGTCTGGAGTCCTTCCAGTGGGTCCTGATGCCTACCTGATCTCCCAGACTGACCTTCCTGCTTTGGAGTCCAAACTGCTGCTCCTCCAAACCCGGGTGGGCTCTCTTTCAGTGAGCAGACCCAAAACAGACCCTTCCTCTCCAGAAGACAGCATGTCACCCCTCTCCCCCACCTTGCTTAAACATCCACTCATGAGTGCCTATGTATTCCTAATATTGGCACACTTGGCTTTGTTCCTTTGAAGGAGGAAAGTTTTTCTGACCTGCACACCATAACCTATAAAGTTGGGGGCTGCTTTCTTTGCTATGTGCTGTTTCAAATGCTCTCTTTGGTGAGAGGTATTGCAAAGTGATTATGAGCGTGGACCCTAGCATTTCATTACCCCATTCAAACCCTAGCTTCACCTTGTGGGGAGACCTCGGGCATATGATTTGGTAACTCTGAGCCCCAGCTTCCTCATCAATAAAATGGGATGATGACAGTAGCTCATTTCACAAGGCTAGCATGAGGGTTAAGTATGTCGATATGTGTGAAGTCTCTAGAAGAGTGTCTGGCATGTTGGTAGCCTTAAATAAATGTTGGCAGTAGCTACCCTTCTCTTCCTCCTCATGATAGTACTTTGAGAAGGAGCAGTGGTTATTGAAAGTACTCTGGATTTAAACTCAAACAGGTTTGAGAGTCAAAATTAGCTGTGATCTCTCTTGGGCACATCACTTAACTTCTTTGTGCCTCAGTTTCCATATTTACAAAATCAGGCCAAAAAATCTATTGCATGGGAATTTAATGATGTAGCTGGTTTGTCTGAATTTCTCTGGTGTGCACACTGGAAACTCAAAGCACGACTCTATATTGTACTTTTGTAACATACAATTATTGCTGTGGAGAGCAGCGATGGAGATGTTAGTCCTCTTTCCTTCTCCATCCCCCTTGCCCTGGCGCCTGTGAAACAGAGCATCCCCATGGCAACAGCAGCAGCTGGTCCCTAGATAAGAGGAGCTGGAGCCGGCCAGCAGCAGCCACTGCCGCAGAGGAGCCAGGCCCAGCTTCGGTGAGCACACACGCCCTCCCTGTCTCTCGCCTTCTCTTCCCTGCATCTGCACTGATTGGTAAGTGCTTCAGATTTTTACTCCAAGAACTTTTGTGGTGAGAAAAGCAAGTTTCCAGTAAGTTACTGGGACAAAGAAGGCTGTAGCTGGTGGCACGGGGTTGTGCTTCAGGGAGCAAGGCTAAGCTGGGGTTGAGTGGAGAGCAGAAAAAGTTACCACTTTCAAGTCATTCTTCCAAGGGAGGGAACTGTGTTTTGTAAAAGCCTGAGTCCTCACAAACTCATTTGCAAAGTTTCAAGATGAAGTTGGTGTATCTGCATATTCACACAGGATAGAGAGGTTTATCTTCCAAGGCTGGGGAAAGTACAGAAAGTATGCGTCTCAAAGCACATCTCCATGCCCTACTTTAAGTCAGACTCTCCTCCAGGAATACTGCCAATTTAGGTTTCCTAAATGAACAAATCTGATTTTAAAAGATGGTACTTTTTGACCTGAATTCAATCCTCTGGTTAAAAAGAGGTTTGACAATGAAAATGTATTTTACATAGCCAGAGGGTGCGTTAACGAGACACCACATAGGCTGGATACAACCTTCTACCTTTTAATTCCATCAAGTGAATCAAGACCTGATTACTTTGGGGCATATTCTTTAGAATATCGTAGGGTAAGCTAAGTGTCAACTTGCTTCTGAGAATCAGTTTTATTATGTTCCCAAGACTTAGAAATGGGTATTCTGTGGTTGGTTTTTGTCTTGAACTATTCTCATCTCATTGCCAGCTTCAGAGAAGGCCAGAGATGGGTTAAGGAGATAATTCTGGTGGATCAATTTAGATAGACATATAATCACAAACGGAGGACTGAAAGATCTAAGAAGGCCCCTTACACTCAGGAAAATGTGTGTGCAGGACCTGGGCTTGGGGCTCCATGCATGCACATTCTATGGTTAATACTTTCAACAACCCTGGAGAAGAGCCACTATCTTTCCCATTTAACAGATTTGAAAACTAAATTTTGGAGAGAACAGGTAACTGTCCCAAGTTCACCCAGCTAGAGAGTGGTACAAGCAGCCAAACCTTGGCTTCTACTTTATATTGACTCACAGCATCCAATCTTACAGGTGAGAGGAAATTTCTTCCCATAAGTTAAAACACATATTCTCACATCCAACTGAGAAAATTGCTCAATGATAAGAGAAAAGACAAAATGTCCAGACCAGCTTTTGACCACACACTGAACCAACTAATGTGTTTCAGCTCTGCTGGTGTGCCTGCCTTTCTGCAATATAGTGGGGTCCCTTTTCTAGCACCCAGTTTCTTCCCCCTTTCAGGTCCTGTTCTCAAAAGAGAAGGTGACCTTTGTCATTAACAATCCCTGTGTATTGTGACAGCAATTTACATATTGCTGCTCTTAGTGGTATTTGCATTTACAAGTGTCTCTCTGTGAAAAGAAAGGTTTTGTCCCTTGTGAAAAGGGAGGTAAGGATTAGTAAGAGCAAGTCACAAGAGTTTAAAATCTGAAGTCCTGAAATCCTTTCTCAAATCCTGAAATCATATCTCTTGGTATCTTGCATGCTACACTGACTACCCACATTCTGTCAAGCAACCACCACCAGAAGAATAATTCAGATCAATAATCTTTCATTCTCTAATTAAGAAATCTGAAACATTTTGAAAACCAAAAGGTTTGTTGTTAAGTTCAACACAAACTCATTTGGTAGCAAAGCCTGACCTGAAAGAATGTGAATTTTTTGTGGTTTGTCTTTTATGTCGCTTAGTGTGAATATTCATAGTTTGGCTGCAGAAATAATGGATGTGATTGCTGGTGCTCCTGGAGACACCTTTAGAGCTGTTATATAATTTAAAGAGTGCTGATTTCCACAGCACATTTGGCTCCAGGCTTGTCATAAGGGTGGGTGGCTGATACTGCAATGACAGTGGCAATCCACGTCTCTGTGTGAGTGTTAGAATTCAGAGCCTACACTGAACCAATAAGTGGCACCAGGATGTTAAAAAGTCACAAGTCTTTGTAGTAGACACAGTTTATGAAACACCCCCATATGTGAAGTATTAGACAACAAGCCTCTCTGGAGGCCCTAGCCTTTTGGTTGAAATCTGAAGACCCAGAGGACCAACTATTTAGGCATGAAAGAAAGAGCTGTTGGCTTAGAAAGTTCCCAAATTACAGCAAGATGATGAAACCTTCCCTGGGCAGCCCAACAGGTACAGCATCCCTTTATGACACCTGCTTGGGGTAGAGACTGAATTAAAGAGAGAAAGGCGTGGGCAGAGTCAGGAATAGGAAATGGAAATATTCCATTTCCTATGTCAAGAATTAGACCGGCTCATGTCTTACAACAGCTCACTCATAAAGAGCACCTCTTCTCACTGAGGATGGAAATGGAGAGTGAGTTGGGAAATGGGGCCATTATACTAACAGGCTATGACAATTATCAATAAGCCAATACTAAACTCCAAATGTCTTTCCTGTCTACCTACTTGTTCTTTTCTTTGTGTGAAAATTTTCTTCCAAGAAGTCCGTAATGACATCATTCATGATAAAAGTATCTTCTAATCCCATGAGCAAAACATATCCCTGCCCAGCATGGGATATTTTTGTAATGTAAAAATCCCAGATCTGGAAATTGTCTCTCAGCCCCTTAGCAAACAGTCTTGCTGGTTCACCACCATCATTCTTTAAATCACACTGATTTAAAATAGTGTTGTTTCTCCCATAGACAAGATGAGCTATGCTGTGGAGGAAGCATGTGTCAGTTTTGTGATGAATCACTAGTTTCCCTCGCCTTGTCCAGGGGCCTCTGACATGTTTGATTATTTAATTCATTGGCCAGAGGCAGGCTTTCTTTTTCTAGTCTGGTGCTGCCATAGCTGCTTTGCTCAGAGGAGGGCTGGACCTCCCATGGCTTAGCATCTGAAAGAAAAGTTCAATTGCTTTTTAGAATCTTTTCATTATACAACAGGTCTTCCTTAGCCAAAAATCTAGCATGGTAGATAGACAACACTACATAAAAATAGCTGCCAGTTGAATTGTGCCTACAATGTGCTCAGCATGCAGCTATGCTATTTCATTTTCACAGTTACTCCGCCCAGTAGGTATTATTATCTCTATTTTTCAGATGAGGAAACTCAGGGTAAGCTCAGGGGACAGAGAGGGACATATGTTTCTGGGTGCCAGACTGTGTGGGCACCACAAAGATGTTAGCTTTTGCAAATTTTATTGTAGCAGCCTTAGCTTGTGGGGAGAGGGGGCAAAAATGATGCTATTGCATTAGGCTCCATTTACTCTCACTACATCTTTAAGATTTAGCAACTTCATCAAAGTCGTATGGCTTTTCAGTTTAAGAGCTGAGATTTAACCTAGGTCTATTTGACTCAAGAGTCCAGATTCAAAATAAATAATCTGCTATTAGGCACATAAGAACAGCCATAGGATCCAAGTTAAAAAACACCTTACCTTTCAAGGGTTGGGGAGAAGGAGAAAGGTACTAATACCAGATAGGACCTGCAGTAGACAGTAAGTGCCTAGCTTCAAATGATGACTCTGATCCTAAGTGTTTTACTAATGGTAGGTCATTTCAAGATTTTTGAGCCTCAGTTTCTTCTTCTGAGGAATGAATATTTTCACCGGATCCTCTATGGGATAATTTTCAACATAATGTGTATGACTGGGCCTGTGACTTTGCCTGAAGTGGAAGAACATTGGTTAAATACGTGCGTAAGACCATATTTGATGCTGCCTTGAGACCTCAGCACTCATCCTGAGTGATGTTCCCATGGCCCATCCAAGCTAACAGCGTACTTCCTGATGGTCGCAGGGAGTTGACAATCTCTATACAAACACTGAAAACAATGGTCTGAATTGATTTCTACTGAAGTCACTCAGTACAATCAGTCTGCACAGAGTGACACTAAAAGCCGTGCTCAAGTGATCAGTTAATAGCTCCATCTGCTATCCAGTGATCTCAGCACATAAAGGAAGAGACTCTTCCGCCTTTGCAGAGAAAACCGGTTTATTCCTCAAAAGACAACAGAGTTGAACTCATTTTATGAGCTTGAAACATTAGCACAACTGGCTGTGTGTTCATCTGCATGCTGGTTGTCAAGTAATCTCAAAAGAAAAGAATTGGTTGGGTGATTTTAATCTTATTCATTCCTCCCCCACCTCTCTTGCTATGGTAGGACAAGAGTAATAAATTATCTAAAAAGAACTCAAGATACAGAATCTAGCCAGGCTCTAATGAAGATTTTCTATAAATCTCAGCTAATGCATATCTCCTTCAGGCCTGACACATATCCATTCTGGATTTCCACTGCTCCTGGGCAATGGCTATAACTGATAGCTCTGGAAAGTTCAATGAACTTTCCAGGAAAAATGGAGGGTGGGGAGGGAGACAGATTTGTTCTCATGTCTGGAATCCCGAGGGAGAAAATAAAGATCTATCCAAAACCCAGATTTTCTCCTACCATGTTTCTACCACCATCATAATGTGGATGGGAGGTAGTCTCCTTACTTTATACAATAGTTATAGAATGTAATGATAAAACAAAACAAAACAAAACAAAACAAAAACCCCACAACAGAAGCCTTATTCAATTCGGGTTCAAAGGACTCATTTTATTTTTAAGAGACTCGGGTGTCTAATGGAAGTCAGCAGGACTGGACCTGGATATAGGCTTAGCTATTTAATAGACATGTGATTAAATTAATTAAACTTTCTGAGCCTCTGTCTCCTCTTCTGTGAAGTAGACATAATCCTACTTTGCAGAACTCAACAGAAAAACATAGGCAAGGTTTAACCATGATTTTCTGTGACTCTCAGCTAACTCACTTCTCATTCAGACTTGACAATTGCTCATTCTGAAACTCTAAAAGTGTCTCTGAGAGAGGGCAAATATTGGACATTTGATACATGACAATTACCGATAAATCTGTCAGTGTGAGGGTGGGAGGGTTCATTTTATTTTGGCTTAAGTCCCAAGTTTAGAGTTTCTAATAGGGAAGTTTAAGAAGCATACATAAAGAAACAGGATTGAACTGGGAACACAATAGCAAGTGCTCAACAAATATATTTACTTAGTAAATGAATGAATGAATGAATGAATAAACAGAGCCATATTTATTCACTGTTTTTATCCTTCCTTACTGCTGGAGAAGAAATATATCCACCCACCCTCATTTGATGATGTCCACTGAGCAAATGCAGCCACTGGAACTCTCAGAAGACAGACTGGACAAGCTAGACCCTCGTTGCAGCCACTTAGGTAAACAAATGATTGATTGTGAATGTCAGTGATGGAAGTCAGAGCAGAGGTGTCTCAGCCATTAGGTTTGCAGGCAAGTCAGAGAGAGGCCCCCCTGAAACCTGATAGTCTGTGCCTTCTGGTGACAGCCAACACCAGATGGGCAGGCAAATAGCCATGGGTCTGTGGAGTCTGCCATGTAAATATTAGCTGAAGTACCAGTGAGAAGTTCATTAGAGAGAGAGAAAGAGAGAGAGAGGAAATATCGTCCTCTTTTTCTGGGTCTGACAGAGTCCCAGGCATAGCATTTTTGAGGCAATAAATGGAATGCGTCAGTATAGCTTGTTTCCAGTATTTCCTGACACACTTTTACCCCATGTGCAGCGCCAATAAAATATTTCAAATATCTCTCTTTGCCTATCAAGACAGAATTCTAAATAGCCTTTTTCTGCTTTATTGTCAATCTGTTTCCTTTCCAGAACTGACTTTTTGCATAACCTTTGTAATGAAAATACCAGAAACATTTCTGCCTCTACCCATTTCTAAAAATGAGACACTCAGACTTTTGATGGATGGGCCTTTTGCATATTCATAGTCTTTGTCTATGCCTCGCCTGGTTATGACTCCCCCCTCCTCTCCCCTCTCCCCGTTTGCCATCAAGATATTTTATGTTCAAGATTTCTCCAAAAATGGGGAAAAGTGCAATTGAAGTAAAAGTCAAAATTAAAGCAAATGGCTGTGCACTGAGCAGCATCCTGGGGTTGAATTGTCGCCCATGACAGGTTTGTACCTCCAGAGACCCACAGCAGGGCAGTATCCATTCAGAGCAGCATTCATTTATTCAACAGATGACTACGGCATGTAAAATATTGGGGAAAGATTAGCTGTGCTATGTGGCAATAAACTTTTAAAATTGTGTTTGCCGCCGGGCATTAGGATACATAGTCCCAAGAGGCTGGGTTTAATCTTGATACTATAACCTGCCCGCAGTGTACCCCTCAGCTTTTTACTTGGCTTTCTGAGCCTCAGTTTCCTCATCTTCAACATGGAGAAAAGAGTATAACACCCTTGTAGACTTAGCAGGAGAACTCAATGAAATCATATGTTCAGGCATGGTGTACATATTTAACAACTGATGAAGCATAGGCATTGAAAAATCAGAAAAGGGGTAATAAATGAATGAATAACAGAGTTGCATCTAGACCCACCAAAGTTTAACACATTTAATCCTCAACATTTTAAGGAAATTTACCCAAATAATTTTTAAATAAGAAAGAGAGAAGGAAAGAGAGAAATTTACCTGAATACTTTTTAAATAAAAAAGAGAGAAGGAAGAGAAGGAAATGAAGGGGAAGGGAAGGAACTGAAATATCCAATTACTCTTTTAAAATTTCTCCATATTTATTCATATCTGTAGATCTCTCCAGACTATATCCAGGCCATAGTTAGAGTTTCCAAAGAAGACAAAAAGCTTCACTGTCTTGTGGCTTCTTTGAATCCTAACAGAATGTTTCCTTATACAAAATATATTCCAGTTTATTCATTCGAGCACTCATTCAACAAATATTTATTAATTGCTGCTGAAGTGTTAGAAGATAAGGCACCTGTCAGTAAAGAGGTCAGAGAAGACATGCAGAAATAATAACTAGATCATCTTTTAAATATGTTACTTGAACAAAAATGCCGTGAATATTAAGAAAATGAGAACAAACCTTCAGGACTGGAGTTAGTACAGATAGATTTATGAAGATGGGAAGCTTTCCCCTAAATTTAGAGGAAGGATAGAGGGTGAGCAATGGCCAGAGTGAATATTTTGGGACATCTGAAATATATCAAATGTATCAGATGCTTTACAAACATTAACAAATTTAGCTCTGTCTCTTAACACACACACACATACACACAAACACACACACACACATACACACACTGATTTAATATTAGTATTATCCCCACTCTAAATATTGAGAGAACATTAAAGTTTCTAGAAATGAAGGTCCAAGTTCTCAGAACTAGAAAATGACAAGAGTCCATGTTTGAACTCAGATCAACTTGACCCCACTTAACCATTCAACATCCATTTAATGGAGGGAGAGGCAATTAAGAATAAAATTACAAAAAGACTGTAATCCTTAATCTCCAGAAAGGCTGTGTCTGGAGCAGGGGGTAAACCATTATGGAACAGTGAACCATTGCTGAAACAATGACAGCGAAGCCCAAAACAGAACAACACAAAGGACAGAGGAGTAAGAGGGAGCAGAGGAGAGACTTGAATGGGCAGGGCATGATCAGATTGGATTCATTACCCATAACGACTTCTGATGGACTCGATGTAAAAGCCAGTCTTCAAAGTTCTGGTGGGGTAATGCAGAGGATTGAGAAAAGTAAAGAAATGAGTTAGAAGACAGTAGGATCTTGAGTTAGGATGGGCAAATAGGAGGGTTACAAAGCCAGGAACAGTGAAAAGACAAATATGAAAACTGAGGCCTGGATCATCAGGCGAATGGAGCTGGCACAATGATGAAGTCAAGTGAGAAATTCACTGAGGACCGAGGGAACCTTTCCAAGATCGAGGGAAATTTAGGTTTCGTACTGGCCCTTGGGGTCTCTAAAGACAGCAAGTCTTGAGCAAAAAGAATGGAGGCACGTTCAGCAGAGAGAGCCTATTCTCCCATCAGAAAGTTAACTCAAACCCACTGTGTGGCTTGCTGGACCATATTTTTTAAGTTTTCTTTGCCTCAGTGATCCATCCATTTGAGTTCCCTTAATCTGGAGTTTTACAGAATTCTAGTTTTCGATTTTGTTATACGAATGTATGCAAGGCCAATAAAGTCCTTTGTAGAATAGGCCATAATAAATAAACACTTTTCCTTTTCAGGCCAAATCACCTCTGCACCATCATCAATTATAATTAGGAACCAAACAGTTTGTGACTGGATCCTTAGTCATGTTATATTCTTTATTTCTTTGTATCCTGTCAAAATTAGATGATCTTTCAGACCAGTTCATTAAGGACTGTGATCTCAAAAAGAAGCCTAGAAAGGGAAAAAATGTACAGGCCACCCAGAATGTTGAGTCAGACCAAAAAAAACCAAGGAGGAAAGATACACCGGCGCTGCACATCCCGCCTTTCATACCAGGTAATGGACAAAGTCATCTGCACAGCTCTAAAGGAGAGCCACTTGCAACTAGGTTGCATTGGTCGTACACATTTTTCCTTAAACATTCAGGTATTTTAAAGTAATTTGTGCACTAGCCACCTCTGTATCTCTGTGTTAGTTACAATATAGCAAGCTGCTATAACAGATACATTCTAAAATATTAGGGGCTTAATACAATAAAAGTTTATTTTTTTACCTACCAATAGTGAAATCATGGGGTATGAAGGCAAGCTCTGCTCCAAAGAGTCATTCAGGGAACCAGTCTGATGTGTTTTGACATCATAAACACATGGTGAGCAAAGTCACCACGAGCTTCCACAGTCACGATGAGTACCAACGTCCAGCAGGCATGGGAGGTAGACAGAGTGGAGGACTGGCAGGGAGATTTACATGAACCAGGCCTTCATCAGTCACTAGGCCTCACCTGACAATGAGGAAAATCGGGAAAGGGGTCCAGCTCAATGCTCAAGAGAAAAGCAAAGCAGTCTGGCAAACAGCTAACATGTCTCTGTAACACCCTTGGATGTGATGCATGACATTCTCTTATTCTCAAAAGTTTTGCCTTGCTTTGCTTTCTTTTCTCCCTCCCTCTTGGTCACTAATTTACTGTCATCTCTGTTCACAGCACACCTTGAGGGTTGCAAAGCAAATGAAACATAGATCTTTCTGGGAATGATCTTTCAGTTTTCTAAGAAATAACAACAGCACATAATAGCTGAAATATGCAGTAAGAAGTGACATCATAAGGAAGTTCTTAAAAAGGACCATTGGGGCTCAGTGTGGGTAGTGATTTGTGGAAAATTTTATGCAAGAGGCTGTTTTTAGAGAGTTACTCAATGACGGAGAAAAATTTCACTGTAGCGTAGAGGTGAGAAAGCAGGAGGGTGGAGGTATCAGGGCATAAGTGTGCAGACACAGTTTGCAGTACATCAAATGAACCTCTCTGACTGAAGAGGATGGGATTTGGAGGCAGAAAAACTTGGGCTCAACTGCTGTCGGACACCTATGAGCTGTAATACCCTGGGCACATTTCTTTGCCTCACTTCCCTCAGCTATGTGATGGTGGCCATAATACTAAATTCCTCAGGGTTTTTGTGAGGCTAAAATAAAATCAAGCATGCGAAACCTTTTGTATGGACAACGTTCCTAGTGGAGCCTCAATAAATACTAATGCTTCTTATTAAAAAGACTTGCTTTATTAAAGTAAGTTTGGAAAGCTATATTGACTGTCTTCACCAGATGTCTATAAATATGCATAGTCCTCATATATTAGGATATATGTATTTGACCCTGTTTCTCTCTGTGTTCCCCTAACCATGCAGGTGTGTTTTCAGAACATTTAATTAAAAGATACGATGTTCAAGAGAGACATCCAAAGGGCAAAATGATTCCTGCTCTTCATAACACTGACCTGGAACAGAAAAAGCCAAAGAGAAAAGACACACCTGCCCTGCACATGTCCCCCTTTGCGGCAGGTAAAAAAGCTGGTGCAGGGCATTTGCAGGGGGTGACAGGGACAGGTCAAGAGCCTTACCATCTGGAGGTCCCCAAGGCCTGGCCATTGTCCTGGCCCAGCAAGCTGCATTGTGCTGAAGTGCTCTGGGGAGAAGCCACACTCACTGCTACCTTTTAGGTTTATCTCCACTAGTAGCTCCCCAGGGGCTGATCTGGGGATGGGAAAGGGTCAGAGCATTACTCATGCCTCAGCAGAGCTGGCTGAATTCACTGAGCCAACGGAATAGAAATGTCAGTGGGTCCTTGAGAAGAGCTGGAATGCCCTCCTCCCAAGGCTTCCACAGATTTTGGGTCTTATGACTGGTTCTCCTGAGATACTTGGACTAATTGGCCAAATCCTCAAAATGAGAGACAGAAAAAGAGATGCAGAAATATGGATAGCTATCTTAATATGTGTCAAATCAAACAAACAAAAAAGAATTATACTGAACTATGAGTACAGCCCCAGTCTGTAAAGGAGCTGCTCTGTGAGATATAGTCCTTGTCCTTGACAAGTGCAAGTTGGGGAATAAGACATGTACATTCATGACTAGAGTATGACTCTGTGTGTGTGTGTGCATTTTATACAGATGGTTGTATTGGGGGAGTGACAGAGGGGAAAATATGCTAATGTTTATTGAGTTTCTACTAAATGTTAGGCACTCAGTTTGTCATGTCTCATGGATTTTTATAAATTAACTAATGTAATAGAGAGGCTATTATCTCGTTTTACAGATTAAGAAACTGAGAGAATTTAATTAACTTACTCATCTGCTTTAAAGTCTTATGTGGATAAAATTGATAGATGACTAATTGGCTAATTGGTTGGATCACAGATGAGATGACTAGATGGATAAATGAAGAGATAAAATTATGATCAAGATCAAACCCTAAAATGTGGCAGAATTGGGGCTCAAACCCAGGTCTATCTCATCTTCGGGCAGTTTTTCACTGATCTGCACTGTAGTTTGGAATTTTAGCATTATAGGAATAGAAGAAACACTCTGGGGAGAAGATAAAATTTGGCTGTTGTTATAAAACTATTTCCCCACTGTTTCATTTAATAAAGAAAAAAATTGAAAAAACAGCTCAGAAGAAGACATCACGACAAAAACAGTCAGGGGCTTGAGATCCCCAGCTACATTAGAGGCTCTGGTTCTATGCTCAATGGGATTTGTGTTCTCTGCACTTCTGTCCTTGTTCCTCCACCTCTTCTTCTCTTCCCACATCCATTTACCTCTATCCATCCCTTCGTGTTCACTACTTACCTGTATACCAAGATGAATGGTGGGTTTATGACCCCACCTAGTCATGCCAGGGACAACTCTCTCTCTATCTCTTTCACACACACACATTTCTACGTACCAGCTTTTCTAAGCACTGACTACATGCAAGCTTCTGAGATCATGCACATGTGCTAAAAATACAAGGAGTTTAGGACATGCAGAAGTCTAATCTTCAAACTGTCTTCTTTCTTTTAACAAATATTTACTGAGTACTTGTCATGTCCTGGGCTCTGTTCTAGGCAGTGGTACTGGAAGAAAGTCAATAACCATATAGATAAATACGTGATAGAAAGTCTTCTAGGAATAAATGCTGTGAAGAAAATAAAGTTAGTTAGATGAAGAATGGGAGATAGAAATTGCTTCTTTAGATTTCCAAGGTGCACAGAGAAACCTTTTCTGAGGAAGGGATATTTAAGCAGAGACCTCAGGAAAATGTGGGTGTGCCGTGGGGGTAACTGAGCAGAGTATTTGAGACAGGAAAGATAAATCCAAGAGTCCTAAGGCAGTGATGTCTTTGGCTTTTGCTCAGGCAATGTTTATTGAGTGTCTACTGTGTGCCAGGCATAGCTGAAGTACTGGGCATACACTGGAAAACAAACCCCAAAGATAAAGTCCTTGCTCTCATGGTGTTTATATTCTAGGTGGGAGAGATAATTAAATATTTGGTGCTAAAGCAGGAAAAAGAGGTTTCTCTAAAACTCACAGTCAGGCAAATTGGACACCAGAAGATGACTCGCTCAGAAAGAGGAAAGGTTGTGAGGTCTGCCTTCATTATTTCCCTGGGCAGGATCTGTTGGCCCTCAGTAACATCCTGCATCAGTCATTACCTCATTCAACACTGAGTCAACTGTGATGGCCCATCACAGCTCTCTTACCTCACTGGGACATGAAGGATAAAGCTGTTCCTGTTTTCTAACAGAGAGGGGAGCAAGCCAGCACGGTTTCCCAGTGAAAGGGCCTTCACAGATGATTTTTTGGCAGTATTCTGTCTTCTTTCAGAGCAGTTTTAATATGGGTCAAGGGGTCCAGAGATCTTGGAATAACTGATTTAAGAATAATACACAACAGTCACAGTTTGTTAAGTCTGACTGTTTCCCAAGGGGAGAAGGAATTGTTACAGGGTGATATTTCCATACTAGAGGTTTGCAGTGTTAATTAAATATAGGCCTACCTCATTCCATTTTTCTTCACTTTTTTGTGCTTTTCAGATTTTGATTTTTTTTTTTTTAACAAAATTGGATGTTTGTGGTAACCCTGTATCTAGCAGGTCTATTTTTCCAGCAGCAAGCACCATTTTTTCAATAGCACATGTTAACTTCATGTCTCTGTATTGCATTTTAGTAATTCTTGCACTGTTTAGAATTTTATTATTATTATTATTATTATTATTATATCTTTTAAGTTGATCTGTGATCAGTGATGCTTGATGTTACTATTGTAATTGTTCTGGGGTGCCACAAACCTTGCCTATATAAGACTGTGAACTTAATCTATAAGTGGTGTATGTATTCTGTCTGCTCCACTGACAAACCATTCCCCCATATCTCTCCCTCTCCCCTGGCTTCCCTATTCCATGAGACACAAAGATATTGAAATAAGGCAAATCAATAACCCTACAGGGGCCCTTAAGTGTTCAACTGAAAGGAAGAGTTGCACGTCTCTCACTTTAAATCAAAAGCTAGAAATGATTAAGCTTAGTGAGAAAGGCGTGTTGAAAGCCAAGGCAGGCTGAAAATTAGGTCTCCTGTACCAACCAGTTAGCCAAGAGCCAAGTTGTAAATGCAAAGGAAAAGTTCTTGAAGGAAATTAAAAGTTCTACTCCAGTGAACACAGGAACGATAAGAAAGTGAAACATCCTTATTGCTGATATGGGGAAAGTTTCAGTGGTTTGGATAGATCACACCAGCCACAACCCTTCCTTAAGCCAAAGCCTAATCCAGAACAAGGTCCTAACTCTCTTTAATTATATGAAGGTTGAGAGAGGGGAGGAAGCTAACAGAGAAGAAAAGTTGGAAAGTAGCAGAATTTGATTCGATATTTAAGGGAAGAAGCCATCTCCCATAAAAGTGCAAAGTGAAGCAACAAATGCTGATGTAGAAACTGCAGGAAGTGATACAGAAAATCTAGCTAAGATAATTGGTGAGAGTGGCTACACTAAACAATAGTTTCTTAATGTAGATGAAATAGCCTTCTATTGGAACAAGATGCCATCTAGGCCATTCTTAGCTGGAAAGGAGATGTCAATGCCTGGCTTCAAAGCTTCAAAGGACAGGCCAACTCTCTTGTTAGGGGATAATGCCCTGGTGACTTTAAGTTGCAGCCAATGCTCATTTACTATTCTGAAAATCCTAGGGCCCTTATGAATTATGTTAAATTGAGTCTGCCTGTGTTCTGTAAATGGAACTACAAAGCCTGGATAAAGGCATACATGTTTACAGCATAATTTACTGAATAATTTAAGCCTACTGTTGAGACCTACTGCTCCAAAAAAAGACCCCTTTCAAATTATTACTGCTCATTAACAATGTACGTCATCACCCAAGAGCTCTGATGGAGGCACACAAGGAGATTAATGTTGTTTTCATGCCTGCTAATGTAGCATCTATACTGGAGCCGTTGGATCGAGGAGTTACTTCAACTTGCAAGTCTTGTTATTTAAGAAACACATGTTTTGCAAATGTAGAGCTGCTATAGATAGTGATCCTTCTGATGGATCTGGACAAAGTAAATTGAAAACCTTCTGGAGACAATTTGGTATTCTAGATGCCATTAAGAACATTTGTGACTCAAGGGAGGAGGTCAAAATATCAAAATTATCAGGAATTTGGAAGAAGTTGATTTCAACCTTTATGAATGAGTTTGAGAGGTTCAAGACTTCAGTGGAGGAAGTAACTGCAAAAGAAATAGCAAGAGAATTAGAATTAGAAGTGGGGCCTGAAGATATGACTGAATTGCTGCAATCTAATGATAAAACTTGAATGGATGAGGAGTTGCTTCTGAGAGATGAGTAAAGAAAGTGGTTTCTTGAGATGAAATCTACTACTGGTGAAGATGCTATGAACATTGTTGAAATGACAACAAAGGGTTTAGAATATTATATAAACTTAGTTTATAAAGTAGCAGCAGGGTTTGAAAGGATTGACTCGATTTTGAAAAAAGTTCTGCTGTGAGTAAAATGCTCTCAAGCAGCATCACATACTAGAGCAGAATCTACTTTGAAAGGAAGAGTCCATCAATGCAGAAAACTTCACTGTCATCTTAAGAGATTGCCACAGCCACCTAACCTTCAGCAACCACCTCTCTGATCAGTCAGCAGCCGTCAACATTGAGGCAAGCCTCTCTAAGACTCAGTGAAGACTCAGATAATCATTAGCATTTTTTAGCAAAAAAGTATTTTTAAATTAAGCTACGTTCATTATTTTTAAAGACATAATGCTATTTCACAGTTAGTAGGCTACAGTATAGTGTAAGCCTAACTTTTATGTGCACTGGGAAACCAAAAAATTTGTATGGCTCTCTTTATTGTGATATTTGCTTCATTGCAGTGATCTGGAAGAACCTGCAACATCTCTGAGGTATGCCTGTAATAAAATTTTTTAGAAGTCCTGCAAAAGGAATCACTTTGACTTTGTATAACCCAGATCTGATCTATTTTTCATAGAACTTGTTTTGGTACTACCTATTAGTTTTACTAGTCTAGTCATTCCATAGATTATGCTATGATATGGGAAATTCTGCCTTAGAATTGTGATATGGCTTAAATCAACTTTTCACCTTTTTTTTTTTTTTGTCTCTACCAATAGATTGTTGTTTCCAAATAAGATGAGAAGAAAATAGAAGCATAGGCAGGGTCACATGTTTTCAGACTTGCTAGGAAGGAGCAGAGCTAGGCAGGGTGGTACAGAGCATGAGTAATGGAGAAATGGCCCAAGGACCAGGGGAAGCTCTGAACCTCCCTCATCTGTGTTTCTCATAGGTTAAGTGCATTCCTACCTAGGTGAATCCTCTAATCCATCACATGTTTTCCCTCAGGCTCTGCCTCTGTCCAGGTCCCAACTACCTTTCAATAGTCATCCAGCTCAAAGCCTCTGCTATCAGACTCCTTCAGGTCCAAAATGACTGTTTTCTATTCTTAACTAACTCTGTATTAGTCACGGCATGCAAATACACAAAACTTTGTCATCTCGTTTAGTATTGTCTTTATTCTTCTTGTTGCCTGTATTGTCGCTGCTGCTTAAATTGACTTACATCAACAATTTGCATGATGAATTCATGAGGACTGGCTGTGACTGCCTTATGTTTCTGGTATTGATCTTCATATCTAGTCCAATCACTTCTACATAGCAATACTCACTACATATATGCTGGTTTGATATTTTATCTGGTAATCACAATTTTGCAATACCTAATGGAGACTGATTATTTTCTGTTCATGCTTGTATCTGTTTTTATTGAAGACCTTCTAGGAGAAGACTTGGTAGAGAAACAAAAATATTTACGGGCAGGGAGTCATCCTAGTATACAAAATTGAACATGGGCTTTGGATTCACAAAGGTCTAGGTTTCATCCCTGGTTCTACTCCATACTAGCTTTGTGACCCTGGACAATTAACATAAACTGTAAAACTTTCTTCATTTTGCCCATAAATCTAAAAGGGGACCATAAATATGTCTCCCAGCATTGTTAACACAATTAAATAAAGTACATAAACCACTTGGCAGAGTTCTTGGCTATCAAAAACTCTCAACAAATGTTAGTTCCTTCCACTCTCTATTCAATCTTATATTCTGTGAGATAAATCAAACCATTTCTGAAGGTGAGAATTGTCTAAGCCACAGCATTTTACTTCTCTGTATAAACCTGCTGATTCAAGGAACTTCCTAATGGGTTGAGCTCATTTACCTGACATGAGAGCTGCCTACATCCCAATATCTACATCCTAAGAGAGTAGCTTCTCTATTGAATCAAAAATGTTTATCAAACAACACAGAGTAAACAAGAGTTGGGGGTGGGGACGGGGAGAGGCTGTATAGCCATAGCCTCTGTACACATTATGGAATTCCTTGAATCAGCAAATCTCTATATCATAAGTAAGTGCAATTACAGATATTGTGTGATTCTATATTTCATTAGCATATTAGCTGAAGTACTTTATTTTTGAAGCGCCTTTTAGTAGCTAAAGATTTGGCAGTAATCGAAATGGTAGTTAAGCTGATAAGGATAGAGCCTTCGGCAGATGTTCAGAAGGACTCACATTGGTTCTAATAAGGGTGTTGAGAGAAACTCACAGACAAATACACTCTGGAGACATCTCTCATTAGCCCTTGGCAAGTGAAAACTGGACAAGGATCCAGTCTCTCTTCTAAATCTCTTGCTAACTACCTTCACTCCCCTTAGTTAATGAGCTTACTTGACAGGTTCCAACTGCAAGCACAGCCCTTCAAAGGGGTCATCTCAAGCTTCTCTGCCAGACTCAGGCTTGCTCCCAGCTTGGCCTATGGTTGCCAGGGGCCCTCATCTCAGTGACTGCATGGCAGAGAGCATTGGTTCTGACTAGTCAGATCTGGGTAACCAAGGCCTGCTTCAGAGCGACAGAAGTGTTATTAGAGGTTTGTCGCAAATGGAACCATGAAAAAGGCATAATGAGGCTGGAAGCATTGAAGAGAATCCTCCTAGAAAATTGTCATGAGCTGTGGACATTTGGGCAGTTTGGGACATCAAAGATCAAAATCCTGCACTTCTACACGAGAAAGGGACCAGGATGTCCATTGAAAGTGATACGTCTTCTGTCTTGCTGGGAATAGAACATTCTGTCTAGTGTGACTTATCAGAGGAGATGGTGTCCTAGCCCTGGCTCCCTGAGACCATAATGTAATGTGCATGAACTATTTTAGCTGGTGCTCTGGGTGGGATTGTGCTCTAAAACAGCTTGCTGCAAAGCTGATTGGCCCTTGGAGACTTCGGACTGGCAGCCTTGGTCTTAAAACCCACTAAGCTCTTACAAGCAGCCAAGTTCCCTAAACTCTTCTGTATAGAGAGAGGATGAAGGGAAGGAAATGACATTTGCTAAATCCCTACTGTATTTTAAGTCTTGTGCCAGATGTTAGCATATCCTTAGAGAATCTCATGGTTCAATAGGGGAGAAGGATGTATTGTCCAGTGATTCCTACAATGTGAAATATGCTGTAACAGAGGTTCATGTATGATGTGACTACAGCCACAATGTGGGCCTAAGTCTATCTGGGGACATCACACATTGTGGAATATACAAATTACTTGTTCTCCAATTTTATGGGTGAATAAACTGAGGCTCAGATAGGTTAAGTGAGTGCTCAAGGCTTAATGATCACCAAAGGCAAAGCTTTCTGGTTTCAGGATCTGCATATTCCTTTAATGGTGCACCTCTGCTTCCCCTGAAAGCATGAGGGTCAGAAGGAGGTTAAACCAGACCAGTGCTTCCCAAACCCAGTCCATCTTCATGTCACCAAAGCATCAAGAACAAGAACGCAGTGGTGACATGTAGATACTCCTGATTTAAGGCTCATCCTAAGCAATGATATCTAAGAAATCAAGATTTCTATGAGCTACCATATATTTTTTCATTATAAGACATTAAAATTAATTCTTAACTATATTAATATAAAATGCTGGTTCACCCTCTACTTGAAATTATCTCCTGTGCTCCTGTGGACAGCCCAGCCTACTTTGGGAAGGGCTGGCTGTGATGATTTAACAGGCTTTTCTTATTCCTGAAATAGCAGGAACTTTTGGGGGAGTCAGCGAGGAGCAGATTCTCGTATGATTAAGTTTCCAGGGTACCAAAAGTAACCAAAAAGTTGATCTGCATTTGGGAACTTAAAGGCTCTTGCCCACTTTGAATCAACTCGATTTTGGCTTAATGTGAAGAGATATCAAAGAAGGAAGGATGGAAAAATTTGGGGCTCGGCATAGCTAACTCTATGTTCTCCTGCCATGCTAGCCTTAATTCCAAACAGAAATCCAAATCTCTGTGCAGCTGGTGTACGAGAAATATCTCCCACTGTGTTTCATAAGTGATTTATGCAAAAGCTGTGGTTTCAGCCAGACTCTTGAAATTGTTTTTCTCCTCCAATAAATACCAGCTAATTGGTAAAGAACCCATGTGAACAAACTAGGAACTGAAACAAATGAATAGTCATTAAGATCAACACATAGTTTTCATTAATTTGCTGCTGTTGAATGGAGTCCAGTGTGGTAGAAAGGCCTCTTGTGGTGCACAGCTTCTCCTTCTCAAGTGTAGATCTTTATAAAATGCTTCATGAACTGGAAGGCCTCTCATTATGAAAAGAAGGAAGGAGGCAGTGCGAGGCAGTGGTGGGGAAGCTGGCTGGAGTGGGATGATGGGGACCATGGAGGACTGGCCTTCCATCACAGCTTTTTGACCTTTCATTAAATGACCTTACTTTCTACTTCACAGGATGAGCAGAACCATGTGACCCTTATTGGCTGGTCCTTTCTGGGGTGATCAGTCCAGAAAATTGTGCTCAGACTTCCGAATTTCAGAGACCAGTAATTTTTTTTTTTTTTTTTTTTTTTTGAGACGGAGTCTTGCCCTGTTGCCCAGGCTAGAGTACAGTGGGTATAAGCTTGGCACACTGCAATCTCTGTCTCTGG
Organism: Papio anubis; assembly: GCF_008728515.1. Classification (NCBI taxonomy): domain Eukaryota; kingdom Metazoa; phylum Chordata; class Mammalia; order Primates; family Cercopithecidae; genus Papio; species Papio anubis. The sequence continues at coordinate 101,690,317 of NC_044979.1, forward strand.
GTTCAAGGGATTCTTCTGCCTCAGCCTCATGAGTAGCTGGGATTACAGGCACCCGCCACCATGCCTGGCTAATTTTTGTGTTTTTCCTAGAGATGGGGTTTCACCATGTTGACCAGGCTGCTGTCTAACTCCTGACCTCAGGTGATCCACCCACCTCGGCCTCTCAAAGTGCTGGGATTATAGGCATGAGCCACCATGCCTGGCCCAGTACATTTTTTAAACAAAATACTGTGGAGCCCAACATAGGAACAGCAACTTTTTATTTTGCTTTATAAGGCTGCATTTTAAAAACCTTCTAACATCTCTAAAATTTCATAAAACAAAGGATATTTTAATCCCCAAAAGAAGAAAAAATAATCTCAAAATAAAGAACAGCTTTTAAAAGTGTAGGCATACAGCCATATGAAAAGCTCAGTACACTTTCCTTATTTTCTCATTTTGCTCCAAACCATGTGAACATCATCACCTCCTGGTACAGTACTGACATTTGGAAATGGCATGTCCAGAGCCTGAGCTCAATATTTCCCTGGATGTAAAATGCTTTTAAGTTTGACTTCTTGAGGCTTACCAGTTCTTTTCGAAAGGTAAATAAACGAGCAAATATTAAAGGGAAAGGAAAAGCCGACATTTAGTTGCTCTATAAGATATTGTTTAGTCGCACAATAAGATATTGTGACATATATCTTATTTAATTGTCACAATAATCCTTTATAATAATTGTTACTGTCCTCATTTTATATTGAGAAGACTTAGATGTGAATGTGTTTTCTGGCCCGACACAGATTAAGTGAGTGATAGAACTGTGAGTGCAAAGCAATTGGTTACTTTCCATCCCTCCACGCTGCAAGCTTAGGAGCAGAACTTAGAGAAGAAGATGAAGGCTGCCTCTGACTTCCAGGTGGTGCATCCCTTTGTAACCAGAATAGTGTCCTCATTGAGCACCTCTGGGAAGGCCAGATAAAGCCACCCCGCTCCCTCTCTGGGTTGGCACTTTTAGCAGCTAGCCTTGTAGACACTAAGGTTTCTGGGTTGCCATGCTCCTTTGTACTGTGTCTATCAGCAAGGTTGCCTAATGTTTTAATTAGAGACACTTAATTGCAGGTCTGTGCTTTGTTTTGCAGGTGTGACATTGCTCAGGGACGAGAGACCCAAAGCAATCGTGGAAGATGATGAAAAGGATGGTGACAAGATAGCTATTTAAAGATAGTTCCCCTGAGACCACTTGTAAATAGGTTAGATTGGTTCCCTATGGTGACCTAGAGAAAAAATAGACTTGTTTCTGCTCTCGTTTTTGTCATCGTCTGACTTTAAGATTCAGACACCTTCTCCCAAGGAGATGTATGCCATCAAATTGCCAGTCACCTCTTTGTCTCTGTCTTCTTTCTGAGTATGGTTTCTATTCTGTGTTTTGAATTTTTATTTTCTAATGCAATGGAAAAGAAACAGATCATCCTAAATGAGGAGGTAACAGGGAAAGCACTGGGGTTCAGTTTCTGCATCTTCTGGATCAATTCACGGAGGAAAGATTGTGGATTACGTGGGCTCCTTCTTGGTTTTTGCTACTGAGCAGGACTTGACCAGTCCTGTGGGGTTCCCTGTTGCCAGTTAGATGAAAATGTTTGGACTCTAACTCACTGATTGCTTTGGAGAAAAAGCTCTTTTATTTCTCCTGTCCTATCTTAAGGGTCCAAATGTCTCTGGTGAAGTTCCTAAGACCCTTGTCCCAGATACTCTAAATATGACTGTATGAGCTGGGGGGGTCAACCCAGCCCACCATGCCTTGGCTGATGATCCCAGAGGCAGAGAGTGCTGGTCTGTCTGGGAAGCTTAGCAATGCATCTTCAAATTTATTTTTGTTTTTAAAAATATTTCTTAAACATGCTGTCCCAACATTTGTGAGTTGTGTCACAAGTAAGTAATTATCAATGGTAGATAAAATATCAATGATTGTGATGAATTTAGTTAAAAAAAATAAAGTCAGTAAAAGCCATTGTGTTATTTTTAGCATTCTCACTTATTTAGACTTCAATACACTTTCCTGGACGAGAGGGGAGAGTGTGGTGTTAGCTAGTGAGCGGAGGTCTGTATACTGTCCTTGCCCCAGCGTGCGATCTGTGGATGCCCACAGGAAGGCATACAGGTCTCATCCACCAGGCAATAGACAGGAGAGAGGTGAGAACTATTCTTAGAAGGAGGAAAAGTAGATACGCAAATTGTCACAACTAAGAGTGATAATTTGGTAGCTCTGTATGTATGCTGGTTCCAGCTGTTTAATCCCTTCCGTCTTTCTGTTCTCACAAAGATGGAAAAGATGCAGGAGCTTGCAGGAAATAAAGCTACATCTATCCACATCTCTGTCCTGGTGCATTTCTCCTAAAAATACCCAGTTTACTCACAGTTATAAAGAGCAGAGGTTGCAAAAGAGACTCACAAAGTTTTGCTTTTTTTTTTTTGGTCTGCAGCGATTTTAAAATGTTTGTATTTGCTGTTAATATTTAACGATCCAGTCAGGAAAAGTGATGCAAAATTCTGGATTTCCAGATTCTCTTGGAAAAATATCTCAAGACCTGTCAATTTTGGGCCTGATTAGAATCATGGCAGCATCAGTTGGAACTGATTACTGGATGCCAATTTTAGAAGGAGCGTGCATTCTTGTTTGCCATATGCCCCACCTGGAGTATATCATTCATTGACTCCAGTTTGGAGTCCCCTTAGTGAAGACGCATATTGTGATCCTAATGATCTCACCTTTTTTATTCCAGCACTCTATGCTTCACTCCCACTTCTGATGCCCCAACCCCAGCTTTGGGTAGAGGGGAATAAAATTGTGGCTGGGGTGTTGGTTGAAGCATAATTGGTGAAGGAGGGCACCATAAAGTGTTTACAAAACCAAAAGCAATTACAGGTCTATGGATAAGAGGATAGTATAATCACCAGCAGCAATGTTTACAAAGGGATCTTTACTCAGAAAACACAGTCTCACCTCATCCTTTCAGATTTGCTGTATGAACACAGTGTACATCTGTAGCCATGTCTACAGAGATGCTCGATAACCTCTGAGGCTACTCTGAAAATCTTCATCATTACTGACTCCCTGGGTTAAGGTGGAAGGTGGATCAGCTGTTGTGGAAATAAAAGCCTTGGGTCTAGCTTCAACTATGTGATGCCAAGCAAGCCCCTGGAACTGAGTCTGGTTCTTTATCTTGAAAGTGAGGATAATAATTCTTACTTTGCCTAGTTCATAATTTGAGAATTAAATAAGATAATGGATGGCAAAGAGCTCCATAAGTTAAAATGCCCTATCCAACTGTAACATACGATAATTTAAAGACACCTCCACAGTTTGCACAGTGTTTTTTCTATTGCCAAATCCCTATTGCCCGAGTATTGAATGGGCAGCAATTATGAGACTCAACTCACAGCATCTGAAAGACTTCAAGTAGGGGGATCCCATCGATTATATGGCCTTAACTGAAAGACCAGACTTTGTAATAGAGTCCCAATCTTAAAAGAGCATATACAGAATGGTGAGAGGCAAAGCCAGTCAAACCATAACCAACCCTGGATATCACTGGGTGACTTGGGTGGAAGCCAAACCTCCCTCACTTCCTTTGTCCCCTGAGGACTTTTTCTGGCCAGGTAAAGTAGAAGTTTCATGATTAGCATTATATTCCAATTAAAATACTTCTCAGAGCATTATGAACAACTTCCCTCCAAATGAATAATAGTTACATTAAGAAATTAAGGGAGCCAGGTGCAGTGGCTCATGCCTGTAATTCCAACACTTTGGAAAGTCGAGGGGGAGGATCACTTGAACCCAGGAGTTCCAGATCAGCCTGGGCAACACAGGGAGACCCTATCTCTACAAAAAAATTAAAAATAAGCTGGGCATGGTGGCGTGCACTGTGGTCTCAGCTACTCAGGAGGCTGAAGTCGGAGGATTTCATGATCCCAGGAGGTTGAGGCTGCAGTGAGCTATGATTGTGTCACTGAATTCCAGCCTGGGCGAAAGAGTAAGACTCTATTTCAAGGAAGAAGAAATAAAAGAAAAGAAATTAGAAGCGTTACAGGGTAGCCCATTCAGAAAGAAGGCTCAAACTAAAAAAGGCTTCTTTAGCAAAGCAGTTGGCCATTTGTTCATTCTGAAGGCATCTACCAGGAACCCAGGCTGGTATGAGGAGGCCCTAGATGTGCAAGACTTAGCGCTCTTTCAAAAGCTTCACACAAAGGCTTTCTTTAAATCCTGACACCCTTTAAAAGCAGTTGGCTGAGATCACACAGCCAACTTCTAATGCCTAATTATCACTTGGAAAGGCAGAGGCTGGTGCGGAAGGGTTGGGGAAGAACCATAAAGGACTCAAGCAGTGTTTCCTTTTAAATGCAATTAAGTGAATTTTCCCTGTGCTGTCCAGGTTGTTATCTTAAAACAAGGATAGACTGAGATCCCATGTGGTTGTGAAAATAAGTCAGTAAAGCAATTATTTTTGCTAGCTGAGAATAAGAGGCTGGTTACATGATGGATTTTGTAGAATCTCTGTCATCCTGTGTAAATGAGGCTCCCTTGCCACTTGTAATTTGTAAGTGTGAAAGTGTTACTCAAAAATCTCCCCAAGGCAGGGAGTGAATGCGCAGGAGATAGATGAACTGAGAATATGCTCTGCCAGTTTTCCTGGACATGCAATTGCCTTTGAACTTGCTATAATATATAATGTCTGCAGAGTTTCAGAACATTATAATGGCCTTCATTCTTGACCCAAAAATCAGGGCCGAAGACTCTCTACAAGTAAATGTATTTATGGGGAAAACAATGTGTTATTTGAAATCAGCTCTGCCTTGGACACTCCAAGCTATCAGCTTACTTTCCTGAAGAAGAAAAGGATAGGTGTATCCTTACCTTCAGTAGCAGTTCCTTCCAGCAAGACGAGACTCCTCCAAGGAAACCGCAGAAGACTTCCTGAGAAGGAAAAACAGAAAATAGAAGACAATTTTGCTTATCCTGGAAAATGTGGCTCTTTAATCGGATGTCAAATATGTATTTTGAGCGTGGAACAAAGAGTATAATACAGATCCTTGTGTTCTTATAATTACGTGTTAGGGTTTCGGAAGAACAATATATACTTTAATATCCATCAATCAAATCATATGTATTTTATTTAAAGGCACGACTTAAATAATGCCTTTCAGAAAAGGAAGACTGTGCTCTGAGCCCTTGCATTTGCTCAGTCTTTTTCCCATTTCATCTCATTTGATCCTCAAATTCAATCATGAAAAAACTAAGTACCCAGGGGAGCTGAGATGGAGAGGAAGCCAGGAAGAAACTCAGGTCTCTGAACTCTTAGCCCAGTGCTCTTTATATAGTGTGGAACTATTCTGAAAATAGGGTCCAAAATACACAGGAGATTAAAGAAGGAGATCATTCCATGATCCAGAAAAGAGTAAATTATACAAGTGCTTTCTGACGGTTTTCTCCAACCTCTCTCTCAGTTTTTGAATAAGTATATTAATAAATGTGTTCAGCTTTCCAGTACTCAAAATTTAATCCTTATTCTCAACCCTACGTTTTAAGGAGGTGATAAGGTTATTTTTTTCTCCCACCCGTCCCGCTCCATCCTCCGTATTATCCATTCTCTACATTGCAATTCAAGTTACCCTTTTCAAACAAATCTGAGCAGGTGGGAGCCCTCCTTAAGATCTTCTCCTTGCTTAGAATAAAGGTAGAGATCTCAAGCCTGGGCCCTGTTTCCCCCCACTCTCCTTTGGATTCCAGTGACATTGGCTTCTGTCATGGCTGGGGACCCTCCTCTCCCTTCTCTCCTACCCATCCCCTACCCTTTGCCCCTCACCACCCTGTGAAGATCTGCTCATCCTCTAAACCTCAGCAAAGTGCCACTTTCTCGAGGAGAAACTCTTCCTTGCCTTCTTAATCAGATCAGGAGAAACCTGATCACAAGTCACCCTATTCTTTTTCTCCATAGTTCTTACCTCTTCCTGTGAGCATCCATTTGTATAACTGGTTAATGTTTGTCTCCTCACTGTTGTATAAGGGCCATAAACACAGAGATTTCAACTGGATTTCTACCACTTGTTCTTTGTACCTGGCATAGTGTTTACCATGATATAGATGATTAAAAAAATCTACAGTGAGTGGGTGAGTGAATGAATGAATGAATGAATGAATGAATGAATAAAAAGACTTTGTAAGAAGCCAGGCCTAACAGCCTAAGGTTACCCTACCATTTGCCTAATTCCAGGAACACAAGGTTACTTACTCCTATAATAGACTAGATAGTCACTATGGAGTTGAACACAAATGTCAGCCACAGGAAGGTGGTCTGCTTCCTAGACCCCTTGTCTCCTCTGTGGCACGAGGGGTCCTCCCAATATGCAGCCCATCTCCCTAAAAACAGTTTCCTGTCCATCAAATCCTCCTACTCTCAGGAATCAGTAGAGGCAGAGAGAGCAGGGGTCAGCTGCTTGCCCACCTGAGGGCTCTGGTGTCATGGCTTCAGAATGCCATGGCCAACTGTGTTAGTCCCTTTTCATGCTGCTAATGAAGACATACCCAAGACTGGGGAGAAAAAAGAGGTTTAATGGACTTATAGTTCCACATGGCTGGGGAGGCCTCACAATCATTGTGGAAGGGGGAACAAGTCGCATTTTACATGGATGGCAGCAGGCAAAGAGAGAGAATTTGTGCAGGGGAGCTCCTCTTTTTAAAACCATCAGATCTCGTGAGACTTATTTGCTATCATGAGAACAGCACAGGAAAGACCTGTCCCCATGATTCAATTACCTCCCACCAAGTCCTTCCCACAAGATGTGGGAATTTGAGATGAGATTTGGGTGGGGACACAGCCAAATCATATCATTCCACCCAGACCCCTCCCAAATCTCATGTCCTTACATTTCAAAACCAATCATGTCTCTTCAACAGTCCACCAAAGTCTTAGCTCATTTCTGCATTAACTCAAAAGTCCACAGTCCAAAGTCTCATCTGAGACAAGACAAGTCCCTTCTGACTATGAGCCTTTAAACTCAAAAGCAAGCTAGTTACTTCCTGGATACAATGGGGGTACAGGTATTGGGTAAATACAGCCACTTCGAATGGGAGAAATTGGCCAAAACAAAGGTGCTACAGGGCCCGTGCAAGTCCCAAATCCAGCAGAGCAGTCAAATCTTAAAGCTCCAAAATAATCTCCTTTGACTCCATGTCTCACATTCAGGTCACGTTGATGCAAGAGGTGGGTTCCCACAGACTTGGGAAGCTCTGCCCTGTGACTTTGCAGGGTATAGTCCCCCATGGCTGCTTTCACAGGCTGGCATTGAGTGTCTGTGGCTTTTCCAGGTGGATGGTGGAAGCTGTCAGTGGATCTACCATTCTGGGGTCTGGAGGACAGTGACCCTCTTCCCACAACTCTACTAGGTGGTGCCCCAGTAGGGACTCTGTGTGGGGGCTCCAACCCCACATTTCCCTAGTGCACCACCCTAGCAGGGGTTCTCCATGAGGACTCCACCCCTGCCGCAACCTTCTGCCTGGGTATCCAGGCATTTCCATGTATCCTCTGAAATCTAGGTGGAGGTTCCCAAACCCCAATTCTTGACTTCTGTGCACTTGTAGGCTCAACACCATGTGGAAGCTGCCAAGGCTTGGGGCTTGCACCCTCTGAAGCCACAGCCTGAGCTGCACCTTGGCCCTTTTTAGTCATGGCTGGAGAGGCTGGGATGCAGAGCACCAAGTCCCTAGACTGCACACAGCAGAGGGACCCTGGGCCTTGCCCACAAAACCATCTTTTCTTCCTATGTCTCCAGACCTTTGAGATGAGGGGTGCTGCAAAGGTCTCTGACATGCCCTGGAGACATTTTCCCCATTGTTTTGGTGATTAACATTTGATTCCTCATTACTTGTGCAAATTTCTGCAGCCGGCTTGAATTTCTCCTCAGAAAATGGGATTTTCTATTGTCAGGCTGCAAATTTTCCAAACTTTTATGCTGTTTCGTTTTTAAAACTGAATGGTTTTAACAGCACCCAAGTCACCCCTTGAATGCTTTGCTGCTTAGAAATTTCTTCTGCCAGATACTGTAAATCATCTCTCTCAAGTTCAAGGTTTCACAAATCTCCAGGGCAGGGGTAAAATCCCACCAGTCTCTTTGCTAAAACATAAAAAGAGTCACCTTTCCTCCAGTTCTCAACTATTTCCTCATCTCCATTTCAGACCACCTCAGACTGGATTTCATTGTCCACATAATTATCAGCATTTTGTTCAGAGCCATTCAAAAGTCTCTAGGAAGTTCCAAACTTTCCCACATTTTCCTGTCTTCCTCTGAGCCCTCCAAACTGTTCCAACCCCTGCCTGTTACCTAGTTCCAAAGTCGCTTCCACGCTTTTGGGTATCTTTTCGGCAGCGCCCCACTCTACTGGTACCAATTTACTGTATTAGTCTGTTTTCATGCTACTGATAAAGACATACTCAAGACTGGGAAGAAAAATAAGTTTAATGGACTTGCAGTTCCACATGGCTGGGGAGGCCTCGCAATCATGGCAGAAGGCAAAGAGGAACAAGCCATGTCTTACATGGATGGCGGCAGGCAAAGAGAGTTTCTGCAGGGAAACTCCTCTTTATAAAACTATCAGACCTCATGAGACTTGTTCATGATCATGAGAACAGCATGGGAAAGACCTGCCCGCATGATTCAATTACCTCCCACCAGGTCCCTCCCACAACACGTTGGAATTCAGGATGAGATTTGGGTGGGGGCACAGCCAAACCATATCACTAGCCAAGATGAGGACCTCACAGATGCTGAAGTTGGGGAGTTTCACTATAAGACATATGGGTCAGGGAGTGCTGTCCTTTGGCATCTAAGGCATCTGCTTTATAAGATGCTGGATTATCACCATGTGTTCTCACCCAGTTGGTTATGTAGCATGAGGGAAAAAATGCCAATCATCACTGATATTTGAGAACTAACCTAATGACAAAGAAAAACTAATTTTGGGTTTGATCATGTAAAAATATTTCAACAATTATAGTCATTTGTGTAACTATTTATTAACAATATGCATTATTATTATTATTGCAGTAGCAATTAGGTTCCTCACTAACTATATGTAAAGCCCTTTTTTTTTTTTTTTTGAGAAAAAGTCTTGCTCTTTCACCCAGAGCAGAGTGCAGTAGCACACTCTCAGCTCACTGCAACCTCTGCCTCCCAGGTTCAAGCGATTCTCCTGCCTCAGCCTCCTGAGTAGCTGGAATTACAGGTGCCCAGTGCCATGCTTGACTAATTTTTGTATTTTTAGTAGAGATGGGGTTTCACCATATTGACCACGCTGGTCTCAAACTCCTGACCTCAAGAGATCTGCCTGCCTTGGCCTCCCAAAGTGCTGGGATTACAGGTGTGAGCCATGGCACCCAGCCTGTAAAGGCATCTTTGTCCAATTTCTTTTCTGATCATAGAATAACCCTCTCTGTATTTTGAGTCGGTCTTCTCCATGTGTTGACATTATAGCCCAGATGCTGACAACTTACGCTGGGCCGCCTTGAACTAGTAGATACAACTTTCATTCTTCTTGAGCTTGGGCCTACAGAGTTTTATTCCATCCCATTGGCTACAGCCCAAAGTCCTGTGCATCTTAGAGTTCTGAGAATAAGTGTCCCCTTGTGCACTAAATACCTTAACAAACTGAGATAAACAGGTCTGAGACTCATCAGTACCTAAATCATCCCTACTGTTCCATAGGATTTCTAAGAGAGTCTGGTGGTAGTGTGGCATTAAGGACTCTGTGAGCCCATGCCTACTTGTGCATAGGTCTTAGAAGAATTTGTATTTGCCATGAGTTTTGCTGGGACCTCCTGTTACAAAGATCCCTGATCGTTTGATGGTTTTGCTGGACAGCTAAGGACAAACTGCCTGCCTCAGTGCTGTTACCCTGGCAACCATCCTTTGTTCTTTGGTGTCTTTGTGGCTGGATCCAGGGCTGATTAAGGTGAGGCAAGAGAGGTACCTATGGTGCAAAGTGGAAGGAGGTGCTCACGTTCAGGGGCATGTAAGAGCTAGCCTTGTCTGACTCACATCTTCCTCTCTCCTAAAATTTTAGTATCTTCCTAGTCATCACCTTCCACAGCCTTATTTTTGTTCAGTTGCCCAAGTTATTACCTGCGGGGCCAGATCCTACCCACTATGAGTTCTCCAGGTAGAGAATACTGAGTTCTCACATTGCACAGTTCTAATATGCTCAAATATGCAGACAGAGGGAGGGTCAGCTATTACCATGATTTAGTTAAATAACACTAGACCCACAATCATATGGTTCATATTTCAGATACTATAGTATCTAATACTGACATACTGATAGTATATTAACTGTAATTACATAAAATATGAATTTTACTGATAGCTCTTCAGTCCATAAATTATTGTGCAATAATAGATGTGAACCATGATCATTGACCACATGTCACTTCTTCCAAAGTCTGAGGGTGAGTGGTCACTATGCATCTGTTATGTAGCTCCTGCACAGACAGCAAAGCAAGTAGTTATGTTACTATCTTGTCTCCTAGTGTTAAACCCATATGGCATTTTATAAATAATTAAAACAAGGGATTGGCCACAAAAAGGAAAGCCCAGGAAAGAAACAAGAAGTGATAATGCTGAAAGTGAAACTGAAGTAGAAGGTAATGGAATTATAGAAGACATGGCCACCTGTGGGCATGTTGACATTGCCACCATAGGAGAGACCCTCGCTGCAGAGCCAGAGGAACTTAATGAAGACCAACCTACCAAGATCAATGAGACTGAAAAAAATGAATTTGTCCAGAAGAAGCGACACCAACCAAAATTTCACATAAAAGAACTCTTGAAGATATTTCATGATGCTGAAAGAGCAAAGGATGAAATGTTGGAAGCTGATCCAAACTTGGAAACCTGACAATTTGCCAAGACACAGGAAAGATACTTGCTCTGTATTGTAAGTTATATGGCAAGAATAAGGTCAATGATGTTCAGGTTACTCTTGATTAGTTTTTGCAAAGAAATAAAACACTTTAATTCTCAATACCTCTAAAATTTTAAATTACAAGTTACAATGTACTAAATATAATTTTTACTATTTTGAATTTCTTTATACATTTATTTAAAAAGTTAATGAATGTTTAACATTTTCACAAAACTTTTTAAGGTCACAGAACAATGGTAATTTTTCCAACGGATTATTAAGATCACTTTGCACAGTTTCAGCTTGAACTGCCCTATTTAACAGTCCCAAATTACCATGCAAAGCAAAGGTTGCCTGCCTTTAGCCTTGGGAGCCAAGCCAGAGTACGTGAATGTTTGCCCTTGGGGTGGGGTGGCGGGGGGAGAAGGGAAGGTAGGCACAGATTGCATCTCATCAGTGGACAGAGAATCCAGAAAGTAGGAAGAAGTATTGATTAGAATCCAGAGAACAGTGCCCCAAGTTGGAAGCTAGGAAGTTAACTGATCAGGCTAGAGGACAAGGTAGAAAAACAAAAGAGAAAATAAATAAATACTAGTAACAAAAAGACCAAAAATTAATCAGGTTCTCAATGCATTAGCTATACCAGTTCTGGAGCTAGATATGCCTAAGGCTCTGCTTTTATTCACAGTAAGGAATACTTCTCTGCTACACAGACAGGCCCTTAAAGGATCTAGGGGTCTTTAGGAATGTATTTCTACATTTTATATCCCTTAATACAGAAGGAGAGAAGGTGATTTCTGCCCTGGGCCAGTGATCTAGGACCTGAAATGGACGTCAGAGTCTTCAAAACTGGCTGGTATCTACAGTGGACAGAGCAAATGGAGAAGCAAAGAGAAGAAATGTCACAACCAAATTGCTTTCAAAAATGATGATTTAATACAAGGATATGAGAGTAGGTGAAATAGCAGGTAGCATAGTCTTCTTACCTTTGTGGCTCCCTGAGGTTCCAGGACTTGGCTCCTCTAGAATATTAATGCAGTCCTGGACTGAAAGCATACTCTCACTGTGTGGGAGCTTGGTCCCAGAGCACCAGGTAGACTAAGGGTCATGGGCATGGTGGGACCAAAGGATTCCTTCCCCACCCAGCACCTAGCTCCACAAGCTGCATCTTTTTCTGGAACCTCTGGCAACAGGCAGAGGGATAGATAGCCCAGGGTTAAGACTGGGAGGAAGGCTTGGAAAATGGGCCCACCAGGAGATTAATGGGAGAGACAGAGAACCTCAGGATGCATGGAGAGCACATTGAGAACACTTGGCTCCTCTCTGCTACTCACAGGTCTGAAGACAGGAATGGAAACCACCACAGTGAATACAAAACCTGGCCCTCTCAGGACATAAAAATTAATTTTGTGACTCCCAGCTAAGTGAAAAACTAGGAAGGCTCCCATCACTGTCTTCCTGGAGTGTGGGGGTAACGGCTCAACTACATCCAAAGGGAAAGGAGGTCAGAGTCTCCAGGCTGCCGATGGTTTCTCTTTGGGGATATAAGGATCAGCACCAGAGTGCTGGGGCCTGGGCACATGGGGCCCCCATTCATATGTCCCTGTTGCAGGCAAGCACTGTGAAATGAAGAGGGGGAATCCCTGTGTAACAACCACCTCCCCATAGGAACTGGGAGCCAGAAGGTGGGAACTCATGGCACAGACCTGGCAGCTGGCCATGGGTGAATTATTATCATGCATGAGCCTCTGCAGCCCTGGCTGCTGCAGGCACCCAGAGTTGTTCCTGTGCTCGTCATAGGTCCTGGGATCACCTCGGGGGTAAGTGTCTGAAACACCCTCCAAAGTAAGTAGAGCCAAGGTTGCCTCTTCCCACATTCCGGAACCAGGATGTAAATACCAACCAGACCCTCAGTTACCAGCATGGGACTGCCATACTGCAGCAGTGATGCAGGCGAAGGCAGGCTGAGAGACAGCCAGGCAGTTTAAAAGAAGTATCTGAAGATGGAAAAATAGAAGGTAGGATAGAGGTAGGGGTTGGGCCCAGTGTTACATCCAGGTTCTGTAATCTTGATCGTTGAGATCCCTCCCAATATTTCTTTAACAACCTACCAGAAATGTTTTGACAAGGATGCTTCCTGAAGGTAGCCTGGCTTTCTCTCCTCTCTGGACACTCTATGGCTCCCAGCCATCCCTAGTACTCGAGAAGGACCACGCAAGTGAGGACTCCTTAAGTCCTGAAACTTAAGCTTCATTAACTTCCAGGAAAATCTGCCCCTAGCTGGGCCCAAGAGACAGGCAGTGGCCTGTCCCGTGAGGTGAAAGGGGCTGCTATGAACCTGAGCAAGTCGACACCTGTTTCCTTCGCTGTTTCGGGAAATTCAAAAAAGGAATTTTTCCACAGTTTTGCAGCAGTCTATGTTGTCCTTCAACACTGAGCAATTGAGTACAACTCTCATTACCCTGGTGTATGCTATTATAATTTCTTGGTGCAACGTTTTCACAAGTTCCAGGACACAAAGATCTTTCCTTGACATAATCCTTCCATGCTCTCCCCAGCCACATGATTCTCTCCCTATCTCCTTGCAATGCATGGTCACGTGGCTCTACATTTTGTCCAACAGACAGTAGCTGGAATAAAAATAAAATCCACACATTAATTTAAATGAGCCCATTAAGTAGACAAAGTACTTGGGCATACTGGTCAATATTCATTGCCTAAAGCTTCTACTCTGAAAGAAACCAGCATCATGGCCAACGCTGCTCTACCCCAGGCTCTTCTATCCCATAGGAAAGCATCTTCTTTCTATTGTCAAATGTTCAGGGGATTCTTTGTTCAAAGGAAATCATACTTAGAAGTCTAATGTGTAGAACACATAAAAGCAGAGGTGCAAAATTGGAATAGGGGAGGTAGCCCCAAGTCTGTACCCACCTTACTGGCCCCCTCAACCACTGCCTTCATCTAATGGCCTTTAAGGAAAGCCCTAGGGCCCTTCAGGGCAGGGTCAGAAAGCACCTCTCTAGGTACGTAGGCAGCTCTGAGCTTCCCTTCCACTGCCTACATCGTAAGTGTCTCGGCTCACACTCAGCCCCAAGCTGCCTGTGTCAAGTGGGATGAGGGTTTTCATTGTGTAGGTAATGTATGGGTTTTAATATACAAGTTTGCAGTCTCTGTCTTTGATACACCCTGTGCATTTCTGAATAGGAACAACGTCCCTGGCGACTCCTCACTCTGAGCAGCAGCCAAATCTGCAGCCGGTCTCCTATAGAGCAATGCAAAAAGCCAGCAATAAAAAAACTCAATAGCAAATCAACAGGGTGTCGTTCTTGAACAAATGCACATTCATAATTTGTAACTGTGTAGTTATAAATCCCCTCCTAGAGCTTTGCTCTAACGACCCAAAACAGAGAAAGCTTTTATTTTTTTCTCCATTTGGGTATTTGGTGAAGGAGCAATGTACATTTGCCAACAGTGCAAATATTGATACTTTTTAGTACCTTAACGCCTTGCCTCAGATGTTGTGGAGTTCCAAGGAATCAGTGCCTTGTTTTACCAAACACTACCTCTGAAATAAAGTTCTTCTTGGCCGCAGATACAATTTCAGAGAGAAAAAAAAAGAGTATGTTTGATTTGCCACAAGAGGTTTAAAGACATATGCCCCATCACCAAATCCTCAGTGGCATGATTGTATGTGTATATGACTGTATGCATGTAAATCTCAGTCCAAAATGTTCTTTCTAATCAATGTTAACTACATAATGCTTGGCAAAAGGGAGAACATTCCAGGGTCCATTGTATCTGAAGCTCAGCCCTTATTGAAAGTGGTAAGGGAAGAAGTCAGCAGGAAGAGAATTCTAGAACAGAGATTATGTTCACCATTCAAAAATGATTGACTCTCAGCAACAGAGCTCCCGTTATCTTAGTGCTTAAGTTAGCAAATGACATTCAATTATTTAGAGAAGCACTGATCAATAGAATTCCCTGCAATGACAGAAATGTTCTATATCTGTGTTGTCCAAGACGGTAGACAGTAGCTACCACATGGCTAATTGAGCACTTGAAATGTGGCTAGTGAGACCAAGGAACTCAAGGTTTAATTTTATTAATTTTAATTAATTTAACTAGCCACATATGGGTACTGGCTACTGTATTGGGCAGCACAGATTTGAAACATTAAGACACTAATTTGGGAGGCTGTGGTTGGATATAGAATCAACCATACAGGCAGTCAGTCTGACTGAGTATATAGAAACCAGAGATTTTAAGTTGCAAGATACCTTAGCATTCTCATGTATCAGAGACAGAAGGGTTTAGGAACTTCATGTTAAATGCTAATTACCATAATGGAATTTGATAGGAGTAACAGCAATACTTGGAAACACAGCTGTCAGGAAGCTCCAACCCATGTACAATCACCTGCCAAGATGATTTTGTCCCTGAAAGAGTCAGGCTAAATGTCCAGCCACTTCTGTGGTTGCCCAAAGAAGGCTGAACCGAGAGAGGCTGGAAGAAAAATAATATTCCCTGAATATCTACCCTGTACCCGGTGCTTTCACCAAGGGACTCTCATTTTATCTTCACAACAATCCCACTCCCAGAGAGCAGGAAGGAGAAAAAGTCTCAGAAAAGCAAATGCTCAAGACTTAAACAGAGATTACATATAACTCCCATGGCTCAAACTCTGGTCATATTTGCACCAGAACTCCTCAGAAGGCATTGTGTCTCTCTTTTGATAAGGGCTTTCTCCAGGGGACCAATTCCATGTTAGACTCTCTTCTCTCTCTTACTTTCTCCCTTCCATTTCACATTTCCTCCCAGATGTTCTTCTATCTCACCCCCTGGTGAGCTTAGCTACCCACCAGGTTCTCTCCAGCCCTCCTATAAGCTCCGGGCCCCCAATCTTTAGTTGCTATTGGAAGTACCTTGCTCCCACTTCATGCTCAAACGTGTTAGTTCTGTCAACCTGTTTTCATGGTCTTTAACTAAAAGTTCTATGTTCTCCTGATATACAATGTAATAGCAACATTTATTCAACAAATACTTATTGAACACTGGGCTAGACACAAAACAGACAAAGTGGTAAAAATGTAGACAAGGACCTTGCCTGCAGAGCTCACAGTTTACCTTTGGACAGCTGTCAAGAAGGAAAGAATTCAATTATGTCTTTATACACAATTATACTGGCTATACTGGGGCTCTGGGAGCTTTTAACAAGGGAACCTGACCTATCTGAGGGTGGATGGGGCTGTTAGGAAGATGTGCCTCCAAGGAATGATGTTCCACCTGAGATCTGAAGAATGCATGGGAGCTGAGCAGGTGAAGAAGCAGGAAGGTGGGAGGGGAGAGCTGTTCCAGGTGAGGGAAGGGCTGGTGTTAACCCCCTAGGAAGGAACAAGGCTTCTTAGAGGAACTCAGAGTAAGCCAGCATGATTGGAGTGCAGGAAGCAGGGGGATGGTGTGAGATGAGGCGGAGAGTCCTTTAAATTAGGAAAATTCTCAGTCTTTCCTGTTTATCCCTCCAGTTCGTTTTTAGTCTTTCCAGGGCTCCTATCACAGAGATGCTGACAGTTGTTCTCTCCTGTTTATCTTTCAGTGTGTCATATGTTTTCTCATATCTTCATCCTTTTCTTGTGTCTTCTGGAAAGGATTTCTGGGAGAATTTCTCCACTTGATCTTTTACTTAACTCATTTATTCTTTGCCTTTATTCATTCTGCCCTTCAACTCATCTGTGGAATTCTTCATGTCAACTATTCTATTTTTCTCACCCAATCCTTGTAATAACTGCTCGTTCCTGCTTCGTGCCACCAACATCCTCAATTTCCTTTCTATGATGCTTATGATCATTAAAGGAAGCATAGGATGATTCTTTTAAAATTGTGTTCTGCCAGGTCCATTAGATGCACTTCCTCTCTGTAAGTTTTGCTGCCTGAGATCTCTTGGTTGGTTGGTTTGTCCTCCTCAGGTACCTTCCACTTTTCCTGTATATGAGCTCATATTCCCTGGTGTGCAAGAGCTACCACAGCTGAGAATTTGTACCTAGGGAACAACTTTGGCCTAAGTCAGGATTGGTCCCCTCCTGATGTTTCAGGGAGTGGGTGGGGCCTGCCTGGTCCTCTGGCATCAACTCAGAGGCGCTGAGTTCCATGTGCTGGAACTCCCCAAGCCACTTCGTGCCTGTGAAAGTCCCTCTATTGCCAGCAGTGTTTTCCCCTGTCCTGTTTGTAATGAGCTGCTCTCAGGATGTATGGACACACCTGGGAGAGGAGGAGAAGTCAGGGTAGGCAGGTCCTTCCATACCTGTTGTCATCTGGGCCCCACTCCAGTCAGCCCTGCTCACAGCCTTCACACTTCCCCACCATGCCAGCGGATGCTGTTTTTATTCTGCTACAAAATGGTTATGAAGTAAAAAATTATCTACATCAGATAATAGGGCTGGGAGAAAAAGGAACATAAAACTTAAGAAGCTTTTCTTTAGTTAATTCTCATCTACAGCATCCTGGCCTCTCTGGCTGCTCCTTTCCACTCCTGACTCCCAAATACATACACGCAAATCCACATATGAAGCAAGCTCCTACCACCCTCAGTCTTTGTGAGCATTTCTCACTGTCTTTGCATTATTTTATCAGATTCTTCCCTCTTTCTTACTTCTATATCATCTTCAGGGTCAGGGTCAGGAAAAGAAGCTAAAACCCCATGCTAGCTTGCGATCTCACTATTTATTTTTTGTGCCTGAACTCAATGGTACAGATAGAAACAACTTTATATCTGCCCTACCTCTGCTTTCAAATATATTCTGCCTCAGTGCTGTTATCCTGGCAACCATCCTTTGTTCTTTGGTGTCTTTGCGGCTGAATGCAGGACTGATTAAGGTAAGGCAAATGAGGAGTCTACAGTGCAAAATGGAAGGAGGTGCTCATGCTCAGGGGCATGGAAGTGCCAGCCTTGTCTGACTCCCACCTTCCTTTCTCCTGAAATTTTAGCGTCTTCCTACCCATCACCTTCCACAACCTTTTGCCCTATGTCCCCTCACCTCTTGATGACAACTTGGAAAGATGCTGTGGCTCTCCAAGCACTTCTACTTACAAGAAGAGTCTCAATGTGGTCATTAAGACTGACTTTCAGGCACTAAAATATTTATCCAATATCATCCAAAATTCTGATCTGACAGCCAATCCAAAGCATCTCCCACCTGCTGTCAATCTTATGGGGGAAGAGCATTGATCATTCTTTCCCGATTCTTGCTTGTTCTTTCCTTAGCCCAGTGCCCCACAGCCCAGGCTCTGATTCTTCATAGAAATTATAATTGGAAGTTTCTAGTAGGAAAGACTGAGAAACCTGCTAAAGTGTCTTATGACAGGAAATAGCAGCTCTAAACATCTGTCACATCCAGAGAGCACAATATCCTCTTCAAAATCTTTTTCTTTTCCCAACAGCTTTCTCCAAAAAACTCTTCCTCTTGGCCTCTGGACTTCACCCTTTGATAGATCTATAAGGTGGGCTGTGTGCTAAGGGTTGCAAAACTGTTTTGGGACTGTCCTTTCTGAAAGTCTTATATCAGTGAATTAGCACTCTGGAATGCAAGGGTATGTGCCAAGTATTGTTTTTGCTTTCTTTGTGGAGCCTCAGCCCATACAGGGGCAGGAAAATACCATTTAAAAATCCTATGCCATGCATGGGCTGCTATATATAAAACACAGGGCATATGGTAGGCATTTAAGGGTTCCCTTCATTCCTTTGGACCTAGCACAGACTTGTCTGGGAAGAGTGCAAGCCTTACCACCCTCACTGCATCTCCCACTTGTGTTGCAGAGCATCCATCTCTCCAGGACCGCAGGGGTCTCTGTGGCCATCACAAAGATGACCCAGTCTCCTGGCCATCAGGAGGTATTGGTAGCTATGAAGGGAGTTCACTCTACATTGCTGCTTTCATCAGCCACAATACATGCAAACATCAGTGGCCTTGGCCCTACAAATGAGTCCTCACAACATGATTTATTGCAATTTCTGGTAAAAGTCCATCAAAAGGATGAGACCCAACCAACCTTTTTGGCATGAAAAACTTGTGGCATCTAAATGGGGCATTTCTCACCAAAAGGAGAGCTACAACTGAGAACTTCCTGAGCTCACCCCAAACATAGATCCTGGGATAGTGATGTCTATCTACCAAATTATGAAATGCCAGCAGATGAGTTTGTC
Organism: Papio anubis; assembly: GCF_008728515.1. Lineage (NCBI taxonomy): Eukaryota > Metazoa > Chordata > Mammalia > Primates > Cercopithecidae > Papio > Papio anubis. Next base: position 101,709,447 of record NC_044979.1, read on the forward strand.
CACTTGGTTCTAAGGACTGTCCATCAGGAGTGAGGGAACACTTGTCAACAGCCTTTGAATGTTGAAGTAAAAAGGGACTGGATTATTATCAATGCCAGGTCCCTAGTGTGATAAGGTACTACAGTTATGCAAGATGTTACCACTGGGGAAAACTGAGTGAAGGGTATATGGGATTTTCTCATATTACTTCTTACAGCTGCTTGTGTATCCACAATTATCTCAAAATTAAAAATTTTAAAAAGGAGGGGAGATAATCATGTGTAATGCCTTCTATTTATTGGTTTGTTTATTCTTACTGGATGTAGAGTTATATCTAACTACCCTTTACAGGTTACTTTTTCTTACAGAAGCAAAGTCTGATTTTAAAAAGACAGGGAAATATCCTGAAAAATAGGAAGAAAAACAAAGGTAAAACAAATTAGGTTTATTTCCACTTGATGAATTTGATGATGGTATACACTATGGTGAATTTCTTTTCACATGATTTTTACAGAGTTAAAAACAATGCTCTTTTTGTTTGTCTTTTATAGAAATAGGGTCTTACTCCATTGCCTTGGCTGGCTTCCACTGGAATGATCATAGCTGACTGGAGCCTCAAACTCTTGGGCCTAAGCGTGTCTCCCACTTCAATCTCCCAAGAAGGTAGGGCTGCAGGTGTGCACCGCCATGATCAGTTTATTTTGTTTTTGTTTTTTTGTTTTTTTTTTGTAATTTTGTAGAGATGGGGACTCAGTACATTACCCAAGCTTGTCTTGAACTCAAGAGATCATCCCACCTTGGCCTCCCAAAGTGCTGGGATTATAGGCGGGAGCCACCGCACCTAGCAAAATAATACTCTTAATATTGTACTTTGTATATTTAATTTTGTATTACGTTTTTAAAATGAACAATTGATAAAGAAAACAGCAGCCTCTTATATCAGGGAGCCGGCCAGGCATTCACAAGCAGGCCTTGGCATTCTCCTGCTGAACAGGAACAATTTCACAGAAAACCACCGTCAGACAAGGCCACTCTGTGACCATGATATGGACCTAAACAGAAGCAAGACCACTCGTAGTCATGTCTGATCACAGACAAAACACAATCATTCTCCAAACCACAAAATAACCAAAGAAAATATCCCTCATCTTGGCCAATATGAGTAACTGTTGCTCCTCTATCAATTACGGCTTTAGCTTCAGTCTAGTCTTCCCTCCTAGGTAAGATTTATTAAGATGCGGCTGGGCGCGGTGGCTCATGCCTATAATCCCTGCACTTTGGCAGGCCGAGACGGGTGGATCACCTGAGGTCAGGAGTTCGAGACCAAACGGGCCAACATGACGAAACCCTGTCTCTACTAAAAATACAGGAAATTAGCTGGGTGTGGTGGCAAGCACCTGTAATTCCAGCTACTCAGGAGGCCTGAGGCAGGAGAATCGCTTGAACCCGGGAGGTGGAGGTAGCAGTAAGCCAAGATCGTGCCATTGCACTCCAGACTGGGCAACAAGAGCAAAACTCTGTCTCAAAAAAGAAAAAAAAAAGATGCTCAGTCTTAGAATTCCCCTTATTTTCTGGCAGCATCCAATTCAGAACAAAGCCATAGTCCTCAAAGCCCTCTCCAAATAATTCATCAAAAGCCCAAATTCTGTAGGTCCTTTCTAACATCTTACTGAGACACCCCACAGTTCTCTGTGGTGCCCATTCTCCCTTGCTGCAATGAGCAATAAACTAAGCTTGTTCAACTACAGGTGTGTTTCTAGTGGCCTTTTGCTGGAGGCCATCGAAACAAGATTATAAACATTCAACTGAGCACATGCATCTTCATTCTCCTTTTTAATAGTTGCATTTCCTTCCATTCAACGAATGGACTATAGTTCATTTGACTCTAATGATAGATCTTCAGTTGTCCTTCAGGTTCTCCATTTTGTAAATACCACTGTGACATGCACCTTCTTACATAAATATTTCTGGTGATTTCCTCAGGTAAAATTAATGGAATTTCCAAGACAAATAGTTGGATATTTTTAAGGCCTTTGGTGCATATTCTCTCTCTCTTCATTTTACAGAGGAGGAAACTGAAGAACAGAGATGGAAAATGACTAGTCCAAAATCAATAACTATCTAATATCAGATTCAAGGCAAAGATTTCCTGACTCTAACACAGCTTTCTTTAAGTTTTTTAGACTACAATGGGAGATGTGTGCATATAAATCAATAAATTAAGAGTTTCAGCTGGGCACAGTGGCTCATGCCTATAATCACAGCACTTTGGGAGGCCGAGGCAGGAGGATCACTTGAGGTCAGGACTTCAAGACCAGCCTGGACAACATAGTGAAACTTTATCTCTACTAAAAATATAAAAAATTAGGCGGGTGTGGTGGCACGCACCTATAATCCCCATTACTCGGGAGGCTGAGGCAGGAGAATCGCTTGAACCTGGGAAGTAGAGGTTGCAGTGAGCTGAGATCGCACCACTCCACTCCAGCCTTCATGACAGAGCAAGACTCCTTCTCCAAACAAATAAATAAAAGTTTTATGTGATATCCATTTAAGGTTGATTTATGGTCACTGAGATTATAGGGACCCAACATGGGGCAAAGCTTTTGAGCAGTTCTCAGCCACGCTGAGGTTCTCTGAAACCATCTCACACTCAAGTCTCTCAGACCCCTGTGGACAAGGATCTTTTCTAAGTGCTTCGGGTGCGTAGGTCCTGTAGGTACTAATCCTAGAACCTGTGGGCCCAAGGGAGCCTAGAGCTGCCATTTGTCCTCTGAGAAAGAAAACAAGCCAGCATTTCTCTCTTGGGTGAAGACAACCAGGCCCCTAAGGTACAATCCATCAGTCCCAGGGAGACATGAACCTGTTTCTCCCACCGGCTAACAAGAGTCATTTCAGGCCAACCAAATCCCCAAAGTAAGATAAATGCAACATTTGTTTTATCCACCTCTGTTTTTACCTATGTTGTTTTGGAAACTATTTCATAGTATTTATAGCCAGTTTTCTATTCCTACGTTCTAGAACTTATATTCATTCATGTGTTTATTCCCTCATTCCTCAGGTGCTTGTGAATTGTTTTCTGATTACTGAGGGTGCAGAGATAAAATAAGACATGATTCCAGCCTTCCCTGAGTTCACACCATCCTGGAGGAGGCTGTCATGCAAATATTGATGGCCCACTCTGCCCAGAGTTAAATATATGTCAGTCCTGGAACCCCAAAAGCAGTGCTGCCAGGGGGGTCTTAGAGAAAATCACAGAGAAGGTGACATTTGAGCTTGGTTTTAATAACTTAGCAAAGAAAGAGAGGATGAAAAGAAGAAAGAGAACATTTTAGAGCTAAGGCTAACAGAGTAAGTGCAAAGAGGGGTGGAAGTGAAAAAATATATCTTGCACCCAGTGGGGCTAAATCTTTCCAGTCTAGAGCCTCGACTTCTTGCCTTGTAATCAGGTAGCCCTGGTTCAATTTCTGGCTCCCTAGTGCAGATGATATGGGACCTTAGGCAGCTGTCTTTACCTCTCTGGATCCTTGCCTCCCCATCAGAAAAATATAGGTGATAAATACAGACTGTGTTAGGTTATTGTCAGGACCAAATGTAAAAACAAATGTGTAAGTTTTTAGCACCAGGCCTGGCATTTTAAAAAGCATGAAATAAACAATAAAAGCTTTTCAGTAAAAGTTTTGTTTCTTCGTTCTTCCACATGGGCCTTTCTGGGAATACCCTGCTCAGAGAACCACAGTGAAGAGCCTTGTCTGAGGTTAGCTTAGCTGACATGAATTCCATCTGCTCTTTATCGAAGGCTCTGCTCTGGAAGTAATCACAAATCTCACAAAAACTCAACTGTTAGTACAACACAAGCCTGAAGAGGGGGCACTTACTGAGGACCCAGGGAGAGGAAAAAAGCAAAACGTCTTGCATTGTTTTAAACCTAGTTTCCCAGTTGCATTGCATTTTACCTTTTTAAATTTAACCATAGCAGTAAATTTAACTTCAGCATTACCTGCTGACTCTGAATCTAAAGTACCTAGTAGGTGACTCACCTGTTTCTCTCAAGGAAGAGCCACTCACATCAAGTGTACTGGAGAAAGGCAGGGCTACAACCTACCTGATTCATAGTGAAAACGTTGACTGAAGACCAGGCCCAAATTGTAAGCTTAGTCCAGTAAGGAATCAGGGTCAGGTAATGAAGTGGGCTTGGGGTTGCTGTAGAATCTTGAGAGATCTTCTCCCTTTAACCCATTATCTGTAACTACTCCGGGCAAGTTTTTCTGATTGAGTCCATTTGGGGAAGCAAAGCATTTTAAACCATTCTCAGGAGCCTTCTATAGACAAACCATGAAGACATAATTTGAGAAGCCAAATAAAATTCCAGGAAGGACACGAGGTATAACAGGGAACTTTGGAATGAGACTTATGGGGTACACGTATCAGCCCAGTCACTCACTAGCTATGCCTTCTGTGGCAAGTTACTCCACCTCTCTTAGTATCCATGTCTCCATCTATACAAGGATTTGATGCACCTTCCTCACCTGGTTGATCTGACGAGTAAGTGAGATTATACATTTAAAGCCTCTGGTTCCCCTAGACGTTAATTCAGTCTTAGTTTACCATCCTTTCCCATCATATTCTTCTTGGTAGCTGCAAACTTGTTTACACTAATCAGGTAGTTCACCCATAGATACTGTGTTGCACAAACCTACACAGCACAGACACACACATTCACATACACAGATGTCAGCCTTTCAGCTCAAAAGACATGTTTCAGGAATGCTGACCTCCATCTCAGTTCTCAGGTTCGCTTTCTGCTCTCTTCCCTCTGCCGTCTCCTCATTCCTGCACCAGACTTCCAGGGTCACCTCAGGGGCACTCGTGCTCTGCAGTGTCATCCTAGCCACCCTTCCACCCCGTCTCAGCCTCTCCAACCTCCTCACTGGAAACTAACCAGGGTGTTTGTCTCAGTCTGATCTGATTGCATCCATCTGGGAATTGCCCCTGTGCAGTATGGAAAAGAAAAGCGGGCCTCCAGGTTAACTCAGTTAAATAAATATTTACTAAATGCCTTTTTATTTTTCCAGTTGGAAAGTGAATCCTGCTCTGTGCCAAGTACTTTATTAGGTACTGCGGATATAGAGGTTGAGTCGTTTCTGTCCTTGATGAGCCAGGGAAGACAGTCATATCAATAAATAAGCACAAGCCTCTGTAATAAACACAACCGTGGCTATGCATCGGAGGAACAGAAGTCACACATGAGATAGTCGGGTTTCTTCTGCTTGGAATGAAGCAAGTGGATGGAAGAAATGTAAAGATAAGATGACAAGTCTGAAAAAAGGTTTGGAAGGATGAACAAAAGAGGAAAGCACACTGCAAAGGAAGCAACACAAAAATGGACCTAAAATATCCCAATAGGTCAGAAAAATCTAACTACTGGATCAGAAGACACAAGGAGAAAAGGGGAATCGAACTAGAAAATTACAGAAAGGCAAATCATGGCCGGGGGGGCCAGTGTTCCCAAACTACCTGCAGGGGGAAGCGACCTTCCTCGCCCCATCAAGAAGAACCTTTGAATGTATCATGAGAAGGAATGACGCTGCCTGACTTCTGTTGCAGAAGCTCACGGGAGCTGGAGGTGGGGGTGGCATGTTGGGATCAAGCCCTGAGGGAGGCGGGCAGGGAAAATAGGAAGAACACCTCACCAAGCTCACAGGAACCCACAGGACCCATGTATGTGCCAAAGCCGGGCTGAGGATCAACTGGCCCGTTCATTTAGCTCTTCAGGAGCCCCCGCCAATCACTGGCTAGGAACCACCTCCTAATATCACTAAGTACAACACTGGGGGTGAGAGACAGGGAATTGGCACTTTTTTTTTTTTTGAAACAAAGTCTCTCTCTGTCACCCAGACTGGAGTGCAGGGGCATGATCTCAGCTCACTGCAAACTCCGTCTCCTGGATTCAAGTGATTCTTCTGCCTCAGCCCCCTGAGTAGCTGGGATTACAAACACCTAATCCTAGCCCGGCTAATTTTTGTACTTTTAGTAGAAATGGAATTTCACCATGTTGGTCAGGCTGGTGTCAAACTCCTGAACTCGTGATCCACCTGCCTCGTCCTCCCAAAGTGCTGAGATTACAGGCGTGAGCCACCGCGACTGGTCAGAATTGGCATTTTTCAATCAGCAGGCAGATATTTCCAGAAGTTCCTTTTCACTTGCACCCAGGTCTGGTGCCAACCTTCCCCCAGGCTAACCTCTTGCCATCAGGCCAGTGTGGCCCATATTCTGGCAGAGGGAGGGGACAGAGCTGAGGAGCGAAGGTATTTCTTTCCCAGAGTCCTTGGGTGACCACTTCTGCATTGTTTACCTTTCCAGAGAGCTCCAGCACCTCCTCCAGTTCTGACCCTAATAAAGTGGGATGTTACGCAGCAGGACTTGCCCTGTTGGATGAGGAAATGCTGATGAGAAGGGTGTATCAACCCAGATGGATTGCTTCCCAGGGGACGCCTGCACGCAGATGCTCCCACACCCACTCAGATATTCCTGCTGGTTGTGCGGGGCTGCACAGCCCAGATGCGAGGTGTGGAAGGAGGGGCTTTAGTACTTCATTTTCCTGAGACATTCCCTGGGAAAGCTCTTCCTTCTTCCAATCTTTTCTGCCATTCGTTTGTACTCTTCTTATGGTGGTACCAGCTGAATCATGGTAAATAACTCATTTTAGGCTACTTTTGAGGGCTTCAGTCATTATTGGAACACCAACTGGACATCAATGTCCAGTCATTGTATGGGTCACTTTGGTTAGAATACAGTACCCAGTCGTTGGACTAGTCTAGGTGTTGCCGTGAAGACATTTTTTTTTTTTTAGAAATGAGTGATACTAAAATCAGTAGACACTGAGTAAAGCACAATGTGGGTGGACCTCATCCAATTAGTTGAAGGTCTTAAGAGTGAAGACTGAGGTTTCCTGAAGAAATTTGACCTCAAGACTGCAGCATAGAAACCTTGGCTGCATTTCCAGCATACTTGGCCTACCCTTTGGATTTCAGACTAGCCAGATTTTACAATCACGTAGGCCAATTCCTTAAAATCGTTCTCTCTCTCTCTCTCTCTCTCTCTCTCTGTGTGTGTGTGTGTGTGTGTGTGTGTGTGTGTGTGTGTGTGTGTGTGATTGGTCTGCTTCTCTGAAGAACCCTTACTAATACCCCAAGACACTTAAAGCTCTTAATTGCCACAATGTGTGTTTGGTCTGCTTTACATTTAACCGTTAATGTGAGGAAAATCAATAATAGTAAACTGTAACGCAAGGGGGACCTCGGGGATTTCTTGACAGATGTTCTTGGATCTAATTCTTCAAAAGATAGGGTTGGTAAAGCCCTGAGGCTCATCAGTTTGGGAGGGTAGGACTGACTGATGAATTAGGTGAATGAAAAAAGTGATTCATCTCCACATTAAGGTGGGATTGGAAGGTGGTCCTATCATTTTAGGGGGAAATGTCAGGCTGTGAGCTTAGAATTTCCTTTCCTAAGAGAAAGCCATTCCATAAGGTTGTACCAAGGAAAGAAAAATAGTAAGCATTCTTCCAATGTCTGTTTTCTTTTGTTTCCTGGACCAGGGTTAAAGGTTTTTCCCCCAAGGGCACATACACATTTATGAGCTAAATTGACTTACGGTGCCTAGGTTGTTACTTCTCCAATGGATAGAGACTGAGCATCTCCTTGCCTTCACCTAATAGCTCCTTTCCAATCACCTGGATAACATCTGCGCCCCGTGATTGAGATGGTGGCATTGGGCAGGGATCTCTACTCTTTGATTATGGCTTTGGGAGGCCAATGTCATTGCTGAGCATATTGCACAATCAACTTGTAGAGGGGATGGTGAGAAGACCAGGGTGGTGGGGTGGTGGTAATTGGGCTTCCTAACTCACAAAGCATTTTCACATTCAGTATTCTTCTGATGCTCCTAATTATCTCATAGGCAGAGAACAGCCACTACGGCTCCCATTAAGCAGATAACGAAGCTGACATGCAGAGAATCAGGTGACTTGCCCAAGTTCTCAGAGGCAGCAAGCAGTTATCCTGTCATCGGAATCCAGGCTTTTGCATCTCAATCCTCTCACATTGCCATTTATATTCCTCCTGCCTGGAATGCAGTGACACTACATACCCATACATACATACTCCATTACATGCCCTCATCTCTTATTAAAGTTATTACTAAAACACTGGCCATTAAAAATGCTTCTTTTGGCTGGGCATAGTGACTTATGCCTATAATGTCAGCACTCTGGGAGGCTGAGGACGGTGGGTCAACCTGAGGTCAGGAGTTCAACACCAGCCTGGCCAACATGGCGAAACCCTGTCTCTACTGAAAAAAAAAAAAAAAATACAAAAACATTAGCCAGGTGTGGTGGCAGGTGCCTGTAATCCCAGGTACTCGTGAGGTTGAGGCAAAAAAATTGCTTGAACCTGGGAGGCGGAGGTTGCAGTGAGCCAAGATCATGCCACCGCAATATAGCCTGGGCAACAGAGTGAGACTCTGTCTCAAAGAAAAAAAAAAAATGCTTCTTTCATGCATAAAAATGTTTTGGATATTAAAGTAATAAAACTACCCCTCTCCCACCACTGAAACGTTATTCATATGTTTTCAGACGGCATTTGTTCCACAGCTCTTTACTGAGCACCTGGTATGAGGAAGGCACCGTGTGGTGTGATGCCAAGTAACACACAGCCCCTGCCCTGGAAGAGCTGAATCTCACAGGGGAGCTGAGATGTGTGCATGGAATATTAGAACCACAGATTTTATATCTGAATGGTCCTAAAGGTTAAAGCAGCTCCAAGGTCCCCCTCTTTCATCAGAAAAGGGGCCCCAGGGCTTGGCAACCTGCAAAAGCTACATAGAATTCTAGCAAGAGTCTCTTGACTCCTCAGTCCACTTCTCTGCACTGCTGTTGGTTAATACAAGTGACAGTACATGAAAGCCTCTGCACCAAGGAGTCCTGGGGCACCACAGGATATTTTAAATTTATAAGGGAAATACAGCAGAGATTTCTGAGGGATATTTGTCAGACTCCATGTGAACTAGTAGTTCCAGTTAGCTTTCCATTTCAACATGCACAAAGTTCCTTTTGATGATGTCATGTCAAGCTGCGTCTTAAAGCTGTTTTGTGCCCAAGAGCAATTATCAAAAAAAATCAAAATGGAACAGGATATAAGGGCAGTGTTGTCCCATCTCATTTCAAGGCTTGAGAAGTTGTGAGGCCCTGGAGCACATGTATCCCATTAGTAAGTAATTGTGGTGATCTCACAAAAAACAATTATTTCTTATTTATATATGAATAAGTTTTTCAAATGGCTGCCAAGTTGTTAGAACATAAAGACTTTAGTTGTTTGTACCTAACAACTTAAAAGGTAGACTTGGAATATCTTTTGGCTTAGAGTTGCTGAGACAATTTTAAAAGTTTAGGGACCTCTGCAAATTGAAGCCTTGCTACTCTAAGTATGGTCCCCCAATCAGCATCTTTTGATGTCACCTGGGAACTCATTACAAATGCAGAACCTCCTGCCCCACCCAAATCAGAATTTCATTTTTACATGAGCCATAGGTGATTTGTAAGCACTTGATAAATGTTTGAAACGGATTGCATAGGCTGGGCGCAGTGGCTCATGCCTGTAATCCCAGCACTTTGGGAAGCTGACATGGGCGGATCACCTGAGGTTGGGAGTTCAGGACCAGCCTGACCAACATGGAGAAACCCCGTCTCTACTAAAAATACAAAATTAGCCGGGCGTGGTGGTGCATGCCTGTAATCCCAGCTACTTGGGAGGCTGAGGCAGGAGAATATCACTTGAACCTGGAAGGCGGAGGTTGCGGTGAGTCGAGATCATGCCATTGCACTCCAGCCTGGGCAACAAGAGTGAAACTCTGTCTAAAAAAAAAAAAAAAAAAGAAAAGAAAAGAAAAAGGAAAAGAAAAAAGCACTGCATTTAAGTGTCATGAGGGCAGTGTAAGCAAATGTCCCAGGCCTGCTATTGCCTCATCAAACCACACAGAAGGCATCTATCTGCTGGGGTCAGACTTCAGATCCTGCCCTGGACACTTAGTAGCTGTGGATCTTGGGTGACATTGTGAACTTTGAATTTCAGTTTCCTCATCTGTCAGGTGAGAATAATGGCTGCTTCTGTCACCTTGGGGTAGTCATAAATATTAAATGAAATAATGCTTACAAAATAGAATGTCTGCTCCAGAGTGGAAGGTGAAAAAGCAATCGTTTCTTTTTCCTTTTGGGTCTGTGGCTCTAGGGCAGGTTGGTTGTCTCCTTCTGTGCCTTTAATAGATTGTAATTGCAGAAGTGGCGAAATTGTATATACAGTCATCCCTCCGTATCTGTGGCAGATCGGTTTCAGGACCTCCTCCCCATACCCAAATCCAAGGATACTCAAGTCTGTTATATAAAATGGCGTAGTATTTGCACATCCTCCCATATACGTTACATCATCTCTAGAATACTTACAATACTTAATACAATGCCTACACATTCATGTGGATTCAATAGTGCTTTGGTGTGTGGCAAATTCAAATTCTGATTTTTGGAAATTTGTGGATGTTTTTCCCCCAAATATTCTCAATCTACAGTTGGGTGAATCCAAGGCTTTAGTACCCACAAATACAAAGGGCTGATTGATTGTAGAGTCAGTGGGGAGATGAATGCCCATGAGAACAGCCAAGCACATGCAAACATGCACTCTCGTTCCAGGTCTTGTACCAACAGGTACTCCCTGGAAATGTGAGCAGGCTTGCCTTAGGGATTTCTTTGTCCCTACAATGAGGCCTGTAGACAGAGAAAAACTGACTGTGGGCTTGATTTTTACGTTTTCCAAGGGCAGCCTGAATAATCCTGCCTAATAGACAAGGACACATTCTTCCCTAAGACTGTGAGTTCCCCAAACTGGAGACCCAGGCTCACTCCTACTGGATCCACCCCACACCTAAGGCAGTGCCTGGAGACTAGAACGGCTCAATATGTGTTTGCTGGCTTGAGTGGAATGTGCCAAGCCAGCCTCCATTCTCCTTTATCCTGGGGAACCTTGGTCCAACAGTGTAGCTTTTTCCCCTACACACCACCGCCACCTGCAGGACAAATTGTCACACTGCAGTTGCTTACTAATGCTAGAGCCTTTAATATTTGGGAAACACTGATTTGTTATCTGCATGTTCAATGTGTTATGATACTTCATGCAAGGTTGAGGTTTATTTCTGCCTGGCAAAATTTTTTTTCTCACAGATAAAAATGTTATAGAGTTAACATTATGGGTGCACAAAAAAAGAGACGTGATATTCCAAATTATGAGAATCCCTTGTGTGAAGGGAGGCTCAGGGTGACAGCGGTGTGACATGAGGTGGGGAGGCCGAATCAGGTTTCCTTCAGGCATCTGCAAAGTTAGCCACTTAATGCGGATGATGTTCTAATTACAAACTAGTTGTTCATTATAACAACTCTTCTAATTCTTTTCTTCCCCCTTAAAAAACAAACAAACAAACAAAAAACAAAAAAACAAGGGTCTCCCTCTGTTGCCCAGGCTGGAGTGCAGTGGTGCGACCATGGCTCACTGCAGCCTTGACTCCTGTGCTCAGGTGATTCTCCTGCCTCAGTGTCCCAAATAGCTGGGACTACAGGCATGCACCACCATGCTGGGCTAATTTTATTTTATCACTTTTTTTTTTTTGTAGAGATGGTATCTCACTTTGTTGAGCAAGCTGACCTTGAACTCCTGGCCTCAAACAATCCTCCCACCTCAGCTTCCCAAAGTGCTTGCATTACAGGTGTGAGCCACCATGCCCTGCCAATTCTTCTAATTCTTTTTTTTTTTTTTTTTGAGACAGAGTCTCGCTCTGTCACCCAAACTGGAGTGCAGTGGCTTGATCTCAGCTCACTGCAAGCTCCGCCTCCCGGGTTCATGCCATTCTCCTGCCTCAGCCTCCCGAGTAGCTGGGACTACAGGCGCCCACCACCTCGCCCGGCTAGTTTTTGTTTTTGTATTTTTTAGTAGAGACGGGATTTCACCGTGTTAGCCAGGATGGTCTCGATCTCCTGACCTCATGATCTGCCCGTCTCGGCCTCCCAAAGTGCTGGGATTACAGGCTTGAGCCACCGCGCCCGGCCCAACTCTTCTAATTCTAACCATAGCTATAGAAAAAAATATATAGATAAATGAATACCACCACCATTAACCTAGTTTGGTCTCTTTGCTTCATGTAAAATAAAACTGTTTCTCTTGAAACCTAGAATCAAAAATGTAGCTTTTCAGTAGTTCAGACTGACATGCCAACATAAGTCTGAATTCACTCTCAAATATAAAACATCGTCTCTACTCCAAGATATTGTAGTGTAGAAAAGCAAGGCCAGGCTGGGCACAGTGGCTCATGCCTGTAATGCCAGCACTTTGGGAAGCTGAGGTGGGCAGATCACCTGAGGTCAGGAGTTCGAGACCAGCCTGGCAAACATGGTGAAACCCCATCTCTACTAAAAATACAAAAATTAGCTGGGTGTGGTGGTGGAGGCCTGTAATCCCAGCTACTCAGGAGGCCCAGGCAGGAGAACTGCTTGAATCAGGAGGCAGAGGTTGCAGTGAGCCAAGATCGCACCATGGCACTCCAGCCTGGGCGACAGAGTGACACTCCATCTCAAAAAACAAAACAAAACAAAAACAAAACAACAACAACAAAAAACCAAACCAAAACAAAACAAAAACACAAGAAGTCCATTTCTTCTGCAATAACCATTCAAAAACACTCTGGTTTTGATCATCATAAATAAGGAGAGGAAAGAACCAGAGATTTAAACCCTGTTTGCCTCAAAGGACTGTTATATAGGTTAAATGACAGCATAGAAAACCTGAAAAATGGCCGGGCGTGGTGGCTCAAGCCTGTAATCCCAGGGGGAGGCCGAGACGGGCGGATCACGAGGTCAGGAGATCGAGACCATCCTGGCTAACACGGTGAAACCCCGTCTCTACTAAAAAATACAAAAAATCTAGCCGGGCGAGGTGGCGGGCACCTGTAGTCCCAACTACTCGGGAGGCTGAGGCAGGAGAATGGCGTGAACCAGGGAGGCGGAGCTTGCAGTGAGCCGAGATCGTGCCACTGCACTCCAGCCTGGGCGACAGAGCAGGACTCTGTCTCAAAAAAAAAAAAAAAAAAAAAAGAAAAGAAAAGAAAACCTGAAAAACCCTAGTAGATATTCACTGGGATTTGTCTCCTTCCCCTTTGGGCTGGAGTTCCTTTACCTATCCGTGCCCACCTTTCCGCCGCTATCACCCAGTCCTCTCCAGTGCCCCAGTGCTGGCGTCAGCTTTGGAGGATGCTCAGTGCACACCTCCCTCCAGCCAGGCAGTCTAGCAGGCCAGTGCGAGACCCAGGAAGAGTCGAGGGTGAGGTGAGAAGGGCTAAAGAGAGGATGCATGAGCCCAATCTCAATGGAATCAGGTTGTATTAGTCTGTTCTCACGCTGCTAATAAAGATATACCTGAGACTGGGTAATTATAAAGGAAAGAGGTTTAATGGACTCACAGTTCCGCATGGGTGGGGAGGCCTCACAATCATGGTGGCAGGTGATTGAGGAGCCAGTCACATCTTCATGGCGGCAGGCAAGAGAGCTTGTGCAGGGGAACTCCCACTTATAAACCATTAGATCTCCTGAGACTTATTCACTACCATAAGAACAGTATAGAGGAAACTGCCCCCAGGATTCAGTTATCTCCACCTGGTCCTGCCCTTGACAGGTGGGGATTATTACAATTCAAGGTGAGATTTGGGTAAGGACACCGCCAAACCATATCACAGGTGCTGCCTATAAAGCAGCCCAGCTAGGAGAGGCATTTCTGCAAGGCCATCCCAGGGAGAATAATTCCCATGGCACCAAGTACTTCAAAAAGAGGCCGCCATGGGCCAGGAGGGCAGCAAGCCCAGGGACTTCTTGGAGGTGGTGGCCAGCTGGTGAGGAAAAAGCAAAACTTGGGACTCCAGAAGACCTGGGGTGGAACAGAAGCATCCCCAGATGCCACCTGCATCACCTGAAGCAGGGCACAGAGCACTCTCAGCCTGCATGTTCTCCCGGGTAGACCAGGATGGTAATGGCTGCCTCAGGATATGGTGAGTATGTGATGAACTAGCACAGGAAGGCTTGTGCCATGGAGACCTTCTCACACGAAATGCTCAGTACAGGTTTGTTCTCTTTGGAGAATACCGGTTCCCCTCCTGACCTCATTTCCCTTCCCCCACACCTCTGCCCCCAACATATACATATACATGTACCTTATCCTATACCCCACCTGCCTGTTTCCATCCTCAAATCCCTGACTTCCTTCTGCTCATGCTGTCTGATTACCTATTGAGTTCTTCTTGCAGAACTCTGGAAGATTTCCTGTTCACTAAGACGTCAGTGATTGACGTCAGCAGTAACTTTTAGACACACACACACACACACATACACACACACGCCAGCTTTTCTCGAGCAAATTTTAGTGATGATCTCATCTTTAAATGAGTGGAATAAAGCCTCACTCAGGCATCAGCCAGTTCAAGGAAAATTTATAGAAAGGGTAGGGGGCAAGAGAGCCTTCCTGGGGCCCCTAGAACTCTACGCCATGGGTAAGAGAGAATGCGCTTGTTTTATGAAGGCTCCTGGAAGCATGGTGATCTTGATGGGAAAAATAATAATAATTCACTGAGCACTGACTATGTGTCAGGCACTGTGTTATGAGCTTTAGTGCATTTTCTAATGTAATCATTCCGGCTGCTAGGATGTGCACTTAATCCAAAGAAAGTGATTACTTGAAGGATTGGATCATTTGTCCAAGGTCACACAGCTAGCAAGCCCTGGAGCTATGGAATAAGTTCAATAATGGAGGTGTGCTCAGAAGCCCTGGGCAAGAGGGGAGGTCCTCCTTATGGGCACATAAGAGCACACTCTCAGGGCAGGAAAGGGTGAACACTCCGTCAACGTCACCCTCTCCCCCAGCTAAACAAAAATGTAAAACCCTAGAATTAGTGTCCTCACCCAAGGAGAACCAATCAGGCACCCAAAATGGTAGTCTCAAACAGCAGTCTGCAGTTGGAATTTGCCCACCAAGTGGATCATGAACTTCCTGAGGGCCACATTGACGTAGAATACTTTAAATAATTTAGTTTCCTAATTTTTGACTTTACTCTCTCTCTCTCTCTCTCCTAAAACCAATCTGCCTGAGAACTGGCCTACATCTTCACTCAGCCTATCATTTCCTATCTTACCTTGTCCCACTCTACAAAACGAAGGCCTGCCATGAAATACTGGCTGTGTAAGCCTCTCTAGCACTTGTCTCCCTGTGTCTTGCACCTTTTGCTCTGAAGGGCTAGAATGTGGCATTTCTGCTCTCTTTGAGTTGCCCTCATGGGATTCCTTTGGGTGGCAATGGGCTCTTTGCTGCTATTTAGGGAATTCTGCAAACAAAGTCACCCACTATCCCACCCTCCAACATGCCACAAGAAAAATAATAATATCGACAAAGGTGTGTTATAATTAATGTTTCTTTTTTTCCAAGCACTGAATGACTGACATACATATGCTATGTATACACATGCAGACAGGCATATATAGATATATAATTTATAATCATTTGATGAGTCTAGGTAAGATTTTTAGTGCACTTAAAAAAATTGAGAATGTACATGATTCAAACGCCTGAGTTATAAATCCTTCTCCAACTCAAGTAGTTTCCAATTCTTCACTTACAACAAAATTGAAATAGGATCTATTTAAGCTGTCAGAATGCTAGATTACCATGTGCTTATTTTTGACACATTACCCAAAGAGAGTTCAAAGATTTAAGGAACATTACTATAATAAAACTTCATCCATTTCCATATCCTTATTTATGTGAACTAGTTTTCTCAATGCTAAAAATGAAACATCATATCATTCTAGCAATAAATAATATATGGCAATGGATTCTTGAACTAATTGAGGAAAAATGCCTCACTATCTCATCAAGGATTGCATTTCCAGGCCAGGCACAGTGACTCACAGCTGTAATCTCAGTACTTTGGGAGGCTGAGGAAGAAGGATCATTTTAAGTCAGTAGTTTGAGACCAGCCTGGGAAATGTAGAAAGATCCTGTCTCTACAAAAAACTGAAAAATTAGCCAGGAGTGGTGGTACATGCCTGTAGTCCCAGCTATTCAGGAGGCTGAAGTGGGAGGACCTCTTGAGTCTAGGAGTTTGAGGCTGCAGTGATCATGCCACTGTACTCCAGCCTGGGCAATAGACCAAGACCCTGTCTCAAAAAAAAAAAAAAAAAAAAAAAAAAAGAATTGCATATTGTACATTTTATGTTTACTAATTTGTTTAACCATATTTATAGTATAA
The DNA here is from genome assembly GCF_008728515.1 of Papio anubis. Lineage (NCBI taxonomy): Eukaryota > Metazoa > Chordata > Mammalia > Primates > Cercopithecidae > Papio > Papio anubis. The sequence goes on from NC_044979.1 coordinate 101,725,809, forward strand.
TGTTGTTTTGATCTTTTAGCCTCAGCTTTGTGGTGCTGTGACTTTTCACCTTTTTAATTTCTATCTTTCTTTATATTTTGTCTTTCCTGGGTATTATCACTTATGGGAAATTTGGAAAGTCTACATGAGGTGATGGTAACTAGATTAACTGGTTTTAGCTGAATTTTACATCTTTCTAAAGTTTCATAATATATACCTTACCTTATTCAGCTTCAATCTTTTACCATATTTTAACTTCATATTTTAAAACTTTAACTGTTCTATTCTAAAATAAATTTATCCACTCAATTATATGCAGTATTATCAATTTTCTCATTCCTTACCTTAACTAATACAATCTCTCAAATTCTTACATTATTTCACTTTCTCTAAATTTTATTCTACTATGTTTTAACTGCTTCCTATCTTATTTTTCACGATAAGTTTCACGTGTATTTTCAGTTATTTTTATCCATTTTCATCTTCTTTAGACTTCTAATAAGGTTCTGGTGACTGGGTTTTATCCCAGCCTATATTTTACCTGCCTGTAGCCAGAAAGGTTTATCTTCCTTTTAGGCAGTTACAGACATATTCTCCTGGAATGTGGCTCACCATAGGGATCAGGAAGAAATGAGCTTACTTAGGGATGAAGGCAAGCTTTGGTATGACTGGCATGAAAGGCATAAGGCGCGGATAAATGGCTGCAGAAGATACTGGGGAGGGAGGCAGGGACCCGGTCCTATGTGCACCAATTCTCTTCCTGAAGCATCCCCAGAGTTAACAACTCCTTCTGTTTTCACAGCTCAGGCACAGCCCTCATCACGTTGTTGGCTAGCTATTTGCTCCTAAAGCTATCTGCCCACTGGATGAGAGCTCCTGGAGACCTAAGACTGTGTTTTAGTCGCTGCTGCATTCTTAGCACCTAAAACAGGAAAGGAATTTGACCAATATTATTGAATGAAGGAATGAATCAATGGTATTCTAGATCAGGAATAAAGGCATGAAGAAAGAGAATGAGACTGGTACACATTTGCGGACAATGAGTGCATGCATCCTGCACATTCCAGTAAGAAAACAATAAAGAACAGACGTCCCACTGGATTTCCACTTGCTCATGAAGACCCCGAGTTCTGTACTCTGCCGGCCCTAACCGGTTTGTAACATAAACTGAGAAGCCAACACTTTCCTAAAGACATTTGCTGATGGCTGTCTAGACTATGCAGTTTCTGTTTCTTTTAATAACTACAAGTTTCTTATGAATTAGAGCCTTGGGACTACATTTTAACCAAATTCAAGCAGCGCAAGCCAGGTGTGATGGTGCACACCTGAAGTCCCAGCTACTTAGGAGGCTGAGGCGGGAGGATCCCTTGAGCCCAGGTGTTCGAGGCCACCCTGGGCAGCACAAGGGGACCCTATCTCTAAAATTCTTTTCTAAAGCAGCACTTGCCAATCTTCCTTCACTGAAATCCCACACTGGTGTTACATTCTCCTCTAAGATCTTTGCATTCCACATTCTCGAGGGTTAAATTCACAGTACCCACCTAGGCCACCAAAAGTCATGATAAATATAGTTGAGGGGGAGGACAGGTGGACCAGGAACATTTGGAAATTACGTAGTGTGGTCCTTTGGAAGTTTCTAGTTCTCTTTCGAACCTTTATCTGAGCACCTGACCAGCAAATCAAACTGCTCAGTGTGTGTCTTACAAACTCTGCAAAAGGAAAACTGTTTTCTGTTGTCCCCAATGTGGACCCTCTTCACCTTCTCCAGCCTACCCCAGTGATCTCTCAGTAACCAGTGCCTACATTCGCCCTCTGTCTTCAACTCTCTATCTTCAACTGTCTTCAACTCTCTATCCAAATTCTGTTCATTCTATTTCCCAAGTTCATATCAAATCTACTACCTCTGTATTTCCAATGCCACCCCCTAGTCTGGCCTCAATTCCTCCTTATCTCTATGGTTTTGTTGTTGTTATTGACTTCTTAATTTTTTCTCCTACCCTCTACTAACCCATCTCTATTTGGCAGTCCCAGCAATCTTTGTGAAATATGACTTTTATCCTGCTGGGATCCTGCTAAGTTTTTGTAAAAACTATTTTCATTACATTTAATATCAAGTCTAATCCCCAACATGATGCAGCCCTTGCTTATCCTGAGAGGCTCATCTTATGCCAGCCTCCCAATTGTTCACTCTGCAACCATAACATGGGCCTTCCTCAGATCAAAAGTGTGTGATCTTTACTCCACTCTTCCCCCTCCTTGGAATGTGCTTATCTGTCATTCAGATGCCTGAGGCTGCAGTCCTGCCACAAGTAAGACAGGAGAGTCAACAGGAGTGTAAGAAAAAATGACAGTTCCAACTTCAGAGGAAGCTAGAACCATGCTGTCAATGACTGAAGTCATAAAATCACATCAGCATTGAGAAGTTCACTGGAGGATGCAGTGTGTGTGTGTGTGTGTGTGTGTGTGTGTGCCAATTCTGTTCTGCAAAAAAGTAAAATAAAACTAATGTGTAAGCATTTCACTCAAATTTCAGGGAAGCAGGGTTTTCTACTTAATTAGAAACTGGCTTCTGGAGTAACAACAGAAATACTAACTTAACAGCAACTTAAAGAAATAGGGGTTTATTTTTCTCACACAGTAGTAACTCCCAAGAAGTCAGCCAAGGCTGGCTTAGCAGTTGAGTAATCTAATCGGAGCCCAGGCACATTCAGTCTTTCTGCTCTGCCACATAGAGCATGTAAGATTTCATTTCCATGCTTGTCATGAACTCATGGGCTGCTTTATCTCCAGGCTCAAGTGGACACTCCAGGCAGGAAAAGGAGAACTGGAAGAGGCTGCCCCCAGATGTAGGACAACTGGGAAGTTGAGTGTTTAGTGTTTTCAGCTTCTCTAGAAGAGACAGGCGGGGGACAACCTTAGAAATGGAAGTTGGGTCAGCATTAGCATACTAAGATTAATAAATAGAAATTAATAGTGTCTTAGTCATTATTATTTGTTTCCATGTATAAAATATCATGGATATTGTCTTTTATTTAGAGTTCTGTCTTTATTATATTTACTATGATTTCTACAGTTCCTCTCACACTATTTCCCCCAGCTCTATTTTCTTCACAGATTAAGGTTTGTTTATGTAGACACACACACACACACACACACACACACACACACACACACCCCTAAACAATATGACTTTTCAAGAAGCTAATCCTTATGTTTGATGAAGGAACAAACCTATACGAAAATGTAATGAATGAAAATGGTATTCTTCACAACCTATTTGCCCTTTCGAAATCTAAGACTCAATATTCATCCGGCTAAAAACTACCATGGATTCCCTGAAACTCATGCCTCTATAGGACACCAGGTGGCAGTGCAGCCTAAGAAGTGACTGTGAGCAAGTCAGGTGTGCTCTGTTGCTTGAGTCCATCAAATTAAATAAACCAGTGTAATTTTTTGTGTGCCGACGGAAACCTTTGAGTCACTTAATCATCATGGCTTCAACCTCATTTCTAGAAATGATCAAGGCACAATGCCCTTTCAGTGACACCATTGTATGTGGCTTATTAACATTCAAATTCTTTTCAGATGGGAGGCTGTTCATAGAAAACACAACTGTGCTGTCTCACACAACATCTCCCAAGGCATTTTAGCCTAGTTTAGTAAATGGTGAGATCACACTCTGATATTTGTTTCCAAAATTCGGGAAACCACAGTACTTTCCGTGGTAGGATGTTTGAGGAAAAGAAAGGTTCAGACAAATTACCTACTTCTAAGGAAAGGTTCTAAGGGCTGGAGCTGTGTTCCTCTCTTCACTGGGGCTTTTGAGTCTTAAAAATATAGCAGAGATATATGAAGAGCAAAGTAGCTTTTTTTTAAAAAAAAATGACGTTTCAATCTTTAAACACAAATTTATCTGGATGAAGTGAGATTTTGGCACATAAAGAGATGTTTAATCAGCACAACAGAGCATTAAGATAAAGGCAAAACTATACTCTCTCTTCATCTATGGATACTAATTGATTTTAACAGAATGAAAACTCCAATGGATCGGAACCAATTGCCTGGAGCTCTGTGTTGACAAGGTTTCTGAGACTATTTCTGAGCCTCGTGAGAAAAGTTAGTGATGGTCTGCTGGAAGTGGGAGATGAAGAGTGGTAACGTTTTCCCTGAGTTTATACATTTTCTATCCCTATCTTAGTTCTATTTGGTACCACAGCCTCTCATTACATTTTTAAGGATCTGTTTTATATAAAGCACTATGTTGATCACTACAGAGGATACAGTATGAAAAAGAAATGGGATGGTCCCTGCTTTCTAGGAAATGATAATATAGTTGGAAAGCACTAAGATCTATGTAATTTGTGGTAGAATGATTTAAGTGTCTCAAATAAGTAAAATGAGTATTATGAGGACTAATCCCAGCAAAAGGCCACTTTTACTTGGGGAGATCAGGGACCAAGTCCCAGAGAAGGTGAAAGTTTATGCGGGGCCTAGGAAAACAACTAAGATTTCCAAAGGCAAGTAAAAGAAATTTCATGAAAATGAAGCCATATGAACAAAAATGAGAATAGACCTGGCTCAGTCAACAAGCAGCTCCATGTGAAGGTAGGTGGTGCAAAATAGTAATAAGTAATAGACATCACTTCATGAGAAACTTTGTCCTTTGAAAATTAGTATATTCCCCATGTATTTATTTATTGAACAGAATTGTCTGGTGATATTTTTGTCTTTTTGGCTTAGAATGTTTGAATTCAAATGCTTTGTACTCATTTGATCTCTTTATGCTGAGTATGGTAGGGGAGGAGGAGAAAAGAGAGACCTTTGTGCAAGGTGTCAGGAGTACCTAGATCTCTCTGTAAAGTGTTTGCTTCTCGTTGACAGGTACTGAGTCTTCTCAGCGACTGAGAGAAGCCCTCTGTGAGAAGCCCTCTGGATGAGACAGGAGTGGACACACTCCTCCAACAGGGGAGAATGCACATGTTGGAAAACTTGTTCTTCATGTTTCTCTTGATAAAGCCTCTGACACTGGTCACCGGAGGTGGGTTTTCTGGCTCCAGGGGGAGTCTGACATGAGAGGGGATATCTCTCTTGCAATGGAGGGCTATAATTCCTAAGGAAGGAACCTAGAGGTAGAAGCAGAATCCCAGAGAAGAATCAGTGACAAATGTGAAGATGGGTTTGGAGGAATATAAAAGATAAAGTCTTTGAGAATGAGTAACTAGGAAAATGGTAGTAGCAATAACAGAAATACAGACATCAGGGAGAAGACAGTATGAGAACTGCAGGAGAATATGGGAGTGACACTTTTAGCACTCCAAGACACTCCGATGAAGAAGTCCAGCAGGTCGTCGGGAGTGCAGGTACAGGACTGAGAGACTGACAAGGACAAATTGATAGATTCAGAAAGTTCAAGGGGAATGGGCCTGTGGAAACATCACTGTGCTCTGGCAGTTTGGATATCTATCCAAAATGGTTGGATTCCATTGTTGACTTTCTATAAAAAATCAAATATATTTCAGCAGTAGAAACAGGATATGGGTCAGTGGGGGAAACAGGTTTTAAACATGAGAATATAGCTTCCTCTGAGACTTCAGGGAAGAATAAGAGAATGGCGTAGAGTCAGATATCCACAGAAGTAAGAAACACAACAATTAGGGAATGTTTTTTTCCCACATGGACTGTGCTTTTGACATGTCCTAAATGAGAGGACAGGGAAAAAAGTCACAAGTTGGAGAAAGAGCCAACCATTTGGATTAACTGATGAGAGGTGGGGGAGACACATCCAGTGAGCAATGGTGCATGGAGGCCAGAGGTCCAGATGTGTAGGTAGTTATGTCAGCTCTTCTCCTGGAAAGGTATGTAAGTCTTCTTCATGCTTCATAACATGGGTTCAATAGAGGACACAATCAATCCTAGCCTAAGAGGGAGGGGGAAACTAACAATCCTGAGTATTGAGAAGAATCATACCATTGCCGCTGGTCCTGAATTCTATGTTGGATGACAGGAGCACGGCTGAGTATGAAAGACTCGTGATGCCAGTGAGCAGGTTCAACAAAGGTGTACACCAGGTTCAACATGGGTACACCATGTTGTTCTGTGAGAACCTCGTTTCTACCTTTCCTCACTAGTTCTGCAAACTTTCTGAAAAATTTAACCCATTGACTAATCAGCAATAAGGACAGTAAGTCTTCCCACAAAAGTTTATTATAAGAGTTAAAAAATATATTAGCATATCTTAAAGTGCCAGGGACCTGGTGGAGTCTCAAAAATTATTACCTGGATTTTGAAACTGACTATGCTAGAGCAGTGTTCTATCATTTCAAACTGTTGCCCATTATGATTGTAATTGCCTGATGAGTTCTTCCTGCCTGCTGCACAGAAAAAAGCAATCCACTGAGATCTCAGCATTGCAGTAGAGAAAGAGTTTAACTGACACAAGGGGGGCCTACACTGGAGAACTGGAGTTATCACTTACACCAGTCTCCCTGAAGGCTCCAGGGCTCTGAGGTCAGTAGATTTTATGGGCAAGTTGGTGGGTAGGGGCTAGGGAATGGGTGCTGCTGATTGGTTAGGGATGAGATCATAAGGGTATGAAAAATGGTCCTCATGCACTAAGTCTGCCCCCTGGGTGTGGCCACAGGATTAGTTGTGTTAGAAGTCACAAGTCCAGGTGGGGTCAGTCTGAAAAGCATCTAAAAAAAAAATCAGTCTTGGGTTCGACGATAGTGATGTTATCTATAGGAGCACTTGGGGAAGTCACAAATCTTGTGCCCTCTGGCCATATGACTCCTGAGCAGTAAAGGATTATAGAAACTGTGCCTACATTTTAGCAGAGTTCAGGCTCCTCCCATAATCCTGTCCTTGTGGCCTTTCTTCAGTCTTACAAAGGCAGTTTTTGGTCCCTGAGGAAGGAAGGGGTTAGTTTTAGGGAGGGACTATTATCATCCTCCCTTTCAAGTTAAACTATACACTAAATGTCTCCCAAAGTTAGCTTAGCCTGCACCCAGGAATGACTAAGGGCAGCTTGGAGATAAGAAGCAAGAGGGAGTCAACTATGTCAGATTTCTCTTACTGTCATAATTTTGCAAAGACAGTTTCACGATCACATATTTTTTTCTCTCCTGTTATATTTATTTAGTATCCTTTTACCTTTGTGTCTTACAAAAGTTTGGAATCTTCCTTTACCTAGTGAATCATGAGAGATGCTGCTAAAAGGGCAATGACCATAAATGAATTGTCTCCATAATGACTGAGATCCAGATGAAGTGGTTCTATATGCTTGGCTCAGCTGAATCTCTTATTCAGGTGTACAAAACAAAGCATGCCATTGAACATTCACAGAGAACCCAAGTTGAACACCATGAGTTAAAGATGCAGTTAAAATATGAACATGTGAAGTTAAAATATGCAGATGAGGAGAGTATTCCATAGTTATTATCACTTGTTATTCCCCAAAAGCAGCTTTTCATGTTCTGTGAATGTAACAAAAGTATAATGAATACTCATAAGTCTCCTAGATCAGTCTTAAAAATAAAACCACTAGCAAAGGCCTACTGTCACCATTTATGATGCAGGGCCTTCTCTTGCCTCAACTGGCCTTGCTGAGGGCACTTGAGGCTACATTAGGGCCACGCTTGGAAGCCAAGTCATGAAGCCTTCACTCACTCCCACCCTCAGTCCCAGGGCATCCCCAGTTCCAACCTAATTTGACAAACTCTCAATAAATCAGCATGTTGTTTCAACAGAGATTTCTTTTAAATTGAAAATGGATCAAAGAGAAGATAAATGATCATGTGAAGTTGCAGCCAATGCGAAAACAAACTGAAAGCTTGCTGATGTGTAAGTGGCCTTTCATCTAAGGAACAGAGATTTGGATGAAAATCCTAGACTTAAAAAATACTGGCTATCAACCATCTCTACCCTCCCCTTCTATCCTGCAGGGACAAGAAATCCTAACAGAGGGATGCTGGAGTGTCTGTTCTATTTCAAAAGCTTGGTGGATGTGCTCATGATAAGGCTTAACTGGCTTGCAGAAGGAAAAGGTAGGAAAACAAGAGAATTTCATTCTCTAAGCTCCTATAAATGAAAGTCACTGCCCTACCTTTGTGAGGCTGATATTATAACTGAACGGGAAAAAAAAATAAACAAGCAGAACTCCTGGGCAGGGTCAAGTGGGTTGGGCAGGAGAGGTGGTGGTGGAAGAGGAAAGGACATATTTGTAGGGTTCTTTTCTTACATGGATTGGTCTTGCCCTAAGGATTGGATTTTGTTTAAGCGAAAAACTGCCATTTCAAATCTGCTGTGGGTTTTTTGTGCTTATAGGAGTGAGACCCAGAGTCAGTGCCCATTGTTTGTCAGGGTGAGCTCACCTGTCTGGAAAATATGTGGTGCTGAAAACATGTGGTGAGTTTCTGTGCCTTGAAAACATGCGGTGTAGGGGATGAGAAGTGGACCATCCTGCACATTCAAGGAATTTGAATGCAACAGGGGAGGAGAAAGGTCTTGGTAGAAGGAGAAGGGCGAGAAGATGGAGACAAATCTGTGCCTCAGGAATCCACAGCCTGTGAGAAATCCTCCGCAAAGGGAGATTGGCTGATATTTTGTGGTCGCTGTTGTCTAATTTTTTTTTTTTTTTTTTTAGACTGAGTCTCACTCTGTCACCTAGGCTGGAGTGTAGTAGCGCCATCTCGGCTCACTGCAACCTCTGCCTCCCAGGTTCAACTGATTTTCCTGCCTCAGCCTCCTGAGTAGTTGGGGCTACAGGCACGTGCCACCACACCCGGCTATTTTTTTTGTATTTTTTAGTAGAGACGGGGTTTCACCATATTGGACAGGCTGGTCTTGAACTTCTGACCTCATGATCCACCCACCTCAGCCTCCCAAAGTGCTGGGATTACAGGCATGAGCCACCATGTCTGGCCCTAATTTTTAAATTTTTAAATAGTTGATTCTGCTGCGCTATCATCCTAAACCTTTAGGAAAAGTCTGCTCTCTGCAGTTGACTTGTGTCAGTGGAAATTTGGAAGAATAAAGCAATTGTGTGTGGAGAAGGAGATAGGGTAAATAGGAACAGAGTGAAGGGCAGTGGTTGCAGGAAGTAAGTCACAGGGAGGTGGTGGGAGACTCCTAGTCAGTCATGAGGGCAAGGGACAGCCACAGTAGATGGAGGCCCAAGGAGGCCAAAGGCATGGGGATATAGGTGGAGAAATTATTGGAGGTGGGGATGTCAGAAGTTGGTGCCTGTGGGAATAGCCAAATGGGAAATACATGGTGAAATTAACTCCTTCTTACTAAAGTTTAAGATTATGTACCTAATGTCATGGAATTAGTAACGGACATTACTCTTGAACTCAGGGCCTAACTTCTTTTTACCATACTCCACTGTGTCTCCAAGAAATAATAGCTAATATTTATTGAACCCTTGCTGTAAGGGCAGCCCTGTGCTATAATGAGTCAGGTATTATTATTCTCAATTTGCAGCTAAAGAAACTAAAGTTTAGAGATATTATGCAATTTAGTAAAGCTCCCAGAGCAAACAAAAGGCAGTGTTAGGATTTAATTGTAAGTTTTTCTAAACTCCAAAGTCCCAATTCTTTTTTTCTTTTTTTGAGACAGAGTCTCACTCTGTCACCCAGGCTAGAGTGCAGTGGCGAGATCTTGGCTCACTGCAAGCTCCGCCTCCCGGGTTCATGCCATTCTCCTGCCTCAGCCTACCAAGTAGCTGGACAAAGTCCCAATTCTTAACCACTAGCAAGACAGCTTAGTCTGGAATGATATAAACTGAGTTGATAACACAAGTGCTTACCTACTGACTAACCCCGATTATGGGTTATTTATATTAACACATTTATTTACTGGGTGTATAGGGAGGAAAAGGTTAAAAAATGAACTATCACCTATACAATAAGGAAGAAAATTGAAATGGATAAGTTATACTGTCCACCTTGACAAGATATTCAGGGCTGAACAGCAGCAAATTTAGCTAACATCTAACATCCCGGAATTTCAGAGAAGAAAATGGCTCACATACAAGAAAGCCTGTTAAAAGCATCTTTTTATTTGCTGTAAGAATATAATCTGTATTTCTATACAATCCATCATGCAAAAAATATGGTAGGCATTTTATAAGCAATGCAAAATCTCAACATCTGTACATTTGCTCCATTAAAATATTAGCAAAGGTTGAAAAAAACTCACATCTTAGGAGAAAGGAATACAGAAGGAGATTTCTTCCCTGGGAGCATGGCTTCCCAACATCAAGAAGCACAGCCAAGAAAACACAGCCTCATTAAATTCTCAGTACCTAAGATGGAAGGTATTGACAGACAGATGGGGAACATTATTTGAGGGGGTTACTACTCCCATGGGCCTCCTCATTGTGTAGCCAAATAACTTTGCGCAGCAAGCACTAAAGTACCTGTCTATAAACAGATAGGAATTACCTGTTGAGTTAACCTAATCCAGATGGAATAGACACTACCAGCCTGCAGAAGGGTCTTCTAACCCAGACACCAGTCAGGGAGTTAAGATTGCAATCACCTCCTTAACAAAAAGTCACAATGATTTTTCTTTTTGTATAGCAATTGCATTTCTCTGAAGTATCATCATAAAGCGTGTTATAAATAAACTGCTCAATAGCATGGTGGGCACTAAATTCTGGAACTTGCTCAACTTGAATAACTGAGGTTTATTGGAAATGAACTGCAGGGAATGAGAGAAGGAGACAACACTAAACTCTTTACAATCAAGCCTCGAAGGTCGAGGCCATCTGGGAACAAACAGCTTCTTCCTTGTAGGGCTGTCCTGGAGAGTTCATCCTGATTATGAAATGCTCTTAGCTACTTTGGTTGCGCACCTATTACTGGCCAGGCTCAGCCACAGCAACCAAAACCTACATTATCATTAATCTTCAATACAAAGTGCAGAGTGGGTATTATGAATCCTAGTTTCTAGTTAAGCAAATGGAGGCGTCAAAAAATTATGCCATCTGACCAGGGACCTGCAAGTAGTTATAGATAGAATAGGACGCAGATCAGACTGGCCTGAAAACAAACCTAGTTTTCTCACTGCACCAGGCTATTTCTGAAGAGATTGAAAGCTATGTCTAGTCTTGAGCCTTTCCTTGCTACTTCTGTGATTTTAGCCCCAAAGTAAAAATTCTAGGGAGAGACACAGAAGGGCTAAAAATGCCACCATGAAAAGAGGTGAGTTTTAAAGCCGTGGATTCCACCAACAACTGTGAGAGCAATCAGGATCCCAAGGGCTTTAGATATGTAGCATGCTGTGAAGAGGATCTGAAATGTAACTTAAAGGCATCTCTAGCCTACTTTAAATTCTTTATTTTCAGTCCAGAACAATCTGAAAATAAAGAATTTAAACTAGGCTCAGAATTTTACACCCTTTTGGCCTAGGACCACAAAATCAAACTGACATCTTTTGCATTGACTCTCAAACCTGAAGTCTTTAAGGCAAGATTTTTAGTATCATCTACTATGGGTAGAAGTAAAAGATTAGAGGAAAATGAAGCCAAATGCATCTCCTGAAAGTCTTCAAATTCTTAAAGGTACATGAGGTTATTGGGCACGAGGCACAATCTTCATGGGGCACAGAAGTCTTTTTTTTTTAACTTCGATTTGCTTTGTAAGCGTGAATTCTGAAATGTCCATGAATGTAACAATTCATCAGTCTTCTCTTCCTTTTAATATTTTTACATTCAGAAGCACAGCTTCTGTTTTGAATACATTTACTTTGATAGTTACATATTTACTTGAATTTTAAATAAGTGTATTTACATTTTAAATAGGTGTATTTAAAATTGGAAAATAAGTTTTTAGCAGTGCATTTCTTAAATATGATGATTATTAAACCAATATTCTTTTGGGGGCAAGTAACTTTTAGAGATGAAAAAAGTGGCAATGAGAGGAATTTTATTTTATTTTTTAAGTTTGTATCATTTTAATTTTGGTCCAATTTATACTTTTAGAGACCTATACCATAAACACACCCCTCTTGGTAGTTTGTTGCTAGAGTCTGGGCTGATCCCACATCCGGCAACTGATGAGTCTATACAAGAACAACAAAGAAGAAAATCACATACAACTTTCATTTCACCTTGGTAGAGTCAACCAGGATAGTACCTGCCCCAACAGCCTCCAAGGTCTTGGAGGTGTGTCCTGCTGTGGCCAGTGGGTGCTGAGAAGCAGATAGGTAGACCCTCCTTCACTCCCTCTCTTCTTCCCCTCGGCCTATTTTCTGTTCCAGTTATGTGAGATGTTCTGAATCTTTTTCATTTTGATCCTCTGATCCAGCATCTTATATCTTGCAGGATGCTCATCAGTTTTCTTTGTGACTGAAGGTGCATAGGAGCTAGATGCATAAGCAGGGCGTTTAAAATGACGCAAAGGAGGCTTGATGACTGGAGGCCATGGAAAGGAAGACAGACAATGGTTAACCTCACCCACAACATGCCACAACCTAAATATTGTGAGCAACTTCCTCTAAACCCATTTGGTTCCTCCAAAACCAGGAAACAAGCAGGTTGGATTCTCCCTGGAAACCTTATGGCAGATAGATGAATAAGCACGTTACCACCTTGGTCATTCAGTTAAAATAAACAAAGGAAAGAAATTTCTAGAGATACACAGTGAGGACTGCAGTACATAAAGGTCCTTTGACAATGAATGGATGGGGTTAAGGGAGTGAGAGGAAGCGTTGCGGTCATTTCTGGGAACAGCAAAGCAAACAGGGTGAACACAGGTAGATCATTAATAGCATTTAGCATTGTATGTAAGCTTTTAGTGTTGGAAAGTGGTACTCAATCCCCAAGTGCTAATTAAAAGTGCATCACTAAGAAAATATTTATAAAACACAGATAAAGATTTTGTATTCAAAATATAAAAAGAATTCTTAAAGCTCAAGAAAAAGAAACAACCCAATTTTAAAATGGGCAAAATACCTGAGCAGACTTCACGCCAAGGAAGATACATGTGCCAAATAAGCATAGGAAAATACACTCAACAACTTGTGTCATTAGAGAATTTCAAATTAAAACAACTATATGCTACTACACACTTATACAATGCTAAAATCTACAAAAATTGACAATACCAATTGCTGGCAAGGATGTAAAGCAATGGGAACTCTCATTCTTGCTGATTGGAATGCAAAATGGTACAGCCACTTTGGAAGACAGTTTGACTATTTCTTATGAAGTTAGACATAGTCTTACCATGTAATGCAGCAATTGTGTATCCTAGGTATTTACCAAATGGATGGAAAATGTATGTCCGCATAAAAACCCACACATGAATTTTTGTAGAAGCTTTATTCATAAGTGCCAAAAGCTGGAAGCAACCAAGATATCCTTCAATAGTTGAGTGGATAAACAAATTGTGATACATTTATACAATGGAATATTATTCATTGTGATAAAAAGCAAATTAACTCTCAAGCTATGCAAAGACATGAATGAATCTTAAATACATATTGCTAAGTGAAAGAAGTCAGTCTGTAAAGGCTGTATAGCATATGATTCCACTTATATGACATTCTTCAAAGGACACAACTATAGAGATGATAAAAAAGATCAGTGATTGTCAGGGGTTTGGAAAGAGGAGGGATGGTTAAATAGGTGAAGCACAGGGAATTTCTAGGGCAGTGAAACTCTTGCATACAATACTGTAGTGGTGTATATATGACACGACATATTTGTCATAACCCATAGAACTTTATAGCACATAGAATAATCCTTAATGTATGCAAATTAAAAAAAAAACTAAGAGGTCAGAGGAATCCTAGAATGAAATGCAAACTGTAACAAGACAATGTAAATGCATTGCCAATGTAGGAAACAACCTCACTGAAGAGTCGGGGACAAGATGGTCATCAAAGTAACCTTGTATATGAACAGAATCTGCAGACTAAAGGCCAAAGAAGCTGTACACAAGCACCCTATTCTAGTTCATAAAATTGTTTCCCATGGGGCTATTGGTTATCAATTCTCAGACCACTCTACCTGTATACTGGAATTCTACAATTATGTAAACAGAGGGTGGATGGTGAGAAATGTTGGAGGAGGTTAGAATGGTCCATGTGGTAATGAACTTGGAGATATCACTATGAATTAATATTTAGCTTAATAGAGATACAGGTGATTATATATAAAAATATTTATAGATATGTGTATGTACATGAGTTGGCATTCATACATATATTTTCTTGCTCTATCAGCTGAAGGGAAGGGGGTCTAGGACCGATGAAGTCACCACAAATCTAGAAGTCTCAGCAGCAATAAGCACATCTACTACCCTGATCTTCGTTTCCAAAGGCATTTGCTAATAGCAGAAACCAGGGCTTCTTGTAGAAATGACTGAGTGTAGAACTAGGACACAAAATATACAAGAAGCACCTGAAGCATCTTGTAGAGCCAGAACATTTGAAGTGTTCAAAAAACAAACAAACAAAAAAAAAAACAAATACCACAATAGACAAAGGAGCCCTGAATGAAAGATCTACTGAATGACCAAAATTGAATCAAATTGAGCAACAAAATAAATAAGGCAGTATTGCATTATAACCCAAAGTGTAAAATAAATATCCATGAGTCCACACTGATATAAATAAATGATTGAATAAATAAATAAATAATTGTGGGAGAATAGAAAAATATCTTATACATCTTATACAGGAGAATTACAAATAATTTGTATACACACACCTCCCTTAAGGAGAAGGAGCCCTTGGTATGGATTGGACAAAGTGACATCCTTCCAAAGAGTACAGACTAAAGTATGAGACAAGCTGAGTGCAGTGGCTCACGCCTGTAATCCCAGCACTTTGGGAGGCCAAGGCGGGCAGATCACTGGAGGCCAGGAGTTTGAGACCAGCCTGGCCAACATGGTGAAACCCCATCTCTACTAAAAATACAAAAATTAGCTGGGCATGGTGGTGCACACACCTGTAATCCCAGCTACTCGGGAGGCTCAGGCAGGAGAATTGCTTGAACCTGGGAAGTGGAGGTTGCAGTGAGCCAAGATGGCGCCATTGCACTCCAGTCTTGGTGACACAGCAAGACTCCTTCTCATAAATAAATAAGTAAATAAAAATATGAGATAAAAGAGTAATTTTATAGTAGGGAAATCTAGTAAACATGACTTCTTCCAGGAGCTCAAGGTTGACACCATTAGCATGTGATAAAAATTAATATTTTGTGATGAAAATAGAACTTTACCTCTGGAGTCTTCCTCCCAAAAAATATGTAACCCCATTCTAATAATGAAAAACATCCAATACATTCCAATTGACAGATATTCTACAAAATACCTAATAGGTATTCCTCAAAGCTGTCGAAGTCACCAAAAATTAGGGAAGTCTGAGGAACTGTCACATCCAAGAAAAGTCTAAGTAAAGCTGATGACTAAAAGTAATAGGTTATCCTGGATGGGATCCTGGGACAGAAAAATGACACCAGGTAACAACTAGGGAAATTTAAATAAAGCAGGAACTTCAGATAATAATAATAATTAATAATAATAAGGACAGCATCAAATCTGCAGATCTAGACACAGAAGGTAAAGTACTCATTGACTTGTCCTCCCCCTGCTCCCCTCTGCGCCAGCACCCCCTTCATCCCTTCTAGGTTCTGCTGGAAAGTGTTTGGTCAGTGAGATAATGTAAACATGAATAAAGGTGAAAACAAGCCAAATGATCATCAAAAACAGATGACATGTAATAACCACGCGAAAAGTGCGAGGAAACAGAGCCAGTTGAACCCTTGCTCACTGGCTCTCCCTGGAGGCTCCTAGACTGTCACTGAAAGAGCCAGTGCAGAAGCAGGACACATAGTGGATCTGCTGGAAGGGCCAAGGTCGGGGACACATCTGTCCAATGCCTGAGGCTTCCTTGTGAAAAACCAGCTCTACACATCTCTTCCAATAACAGGGACATGCATGGTGCTTGTGATCGAACAAAAGATGAGAAACAACTTAAATGAACAATCATAGGGAATTGGTTAATTCTGGTCCATTCTTAGAATATGCTACTGTGATACTATGGAAAGATGATACAAGTGACTACTAACAAAAATAGAGGTTCATGTAATAGTGTTAAGTGAAAAAGCAGGATATATTATCTAACCTCATTACTATTAGATATAAACATATGTGCATAGGCAAATCTGGAAGAACATACATTTAAATCATAGCAGTGGTTATCTCTGAGTAGCATAAACATGACTATTTTATCTCTGGTTGTTTATACTTTCTAATTTTTCATGATGATCAAGTTCTAGTCATGTAACTTTTTAAAAAAGAAACATACTAGTAAAAATTTTCTTCTATAGAATCATCTATCAGTTATTCTACAAAATCACACCTGAGAGAAATCAGTAAAACCAAGTTCACCTTGGACCTTTGTACTAGACATCTCAGACGAGCCATAGCTGAGTACACTTTTTTTTTTTTTTTTTTCCCTTGAGACGGAGTCTTGCTCTGTCACCCAGGCTGGAGTGCAGTGGCCAGATCTCAGCTCACTGCAAGCTCTGCCTCCCGGATTTATGCCATTCTCCTGCCTCAGCCTCCCAAGTAGCTGGGACTACAGGCGCCCACCACCTCGCCCGGTTTTGTATTTTTGTTAGTAGAGATGGGGTTTCACCGTGTTAGCCAGGATGGTCTCGATCTCCTGACCTCGTGATCCGCCTGTCTCAGCCTCCCAAAGTGCTGGGATTACAGGCTTGAGCCACCGCGCCCTGCCGGAGTACACTTTTCACAGCCTACAGATCAATAGTTATTCACCCACTTCTTAGAGTACCTATTGTGTGCTATTGATATAACAGTGAACAGAACAGACAGAAATCCCTGCCTTCATAGGGCTTCCATTCTAATAACATCCTCCGAAACTTTTGACTCACTCACAGAAGAAAAAAGTGTTCAGGTATAAATGATGCCATTGCCACAAGCTCCTTGATATCCATGCTAACTTTACCTATTGCAATATCCTAACATGAAGTAAAGAGTTGCAGCAAATGACTCTGTTGTGGCATAGTAATATATATTCTTCTATATTATTATAGGTTTGTTTATTCGATCTCAGAGTGCTTAATTCTGTTTCTTAGGGCAAACAAGAAATTATGGCATCAAATTCCCTAGAAACAAACATAAAAACAGTGCTGTTACCCTGGAGAATGGTGTAGAAAGGGGAGAGGGCTTCAGCTTAAAAGCGGATTGTTGCAATGTCTGGGCCGGCTGATTCACTACTCTTCAAGTCACAGTCCCTCTCCGCATTCATTCTATTTTCACTACTCAGCAGGAACTCAGCCAAAGTATTATTGAATTTCCCACTTCTCAGCATGAAGAAACATTTACTGTTTGCTGGAATTCTGACTGTCAGAACAAAACCTCTCCTTGCCACTGGAGTCACTGCAAATAGAGTTGAACCTGCTGATAGAGATCGGCTCCCCACTGAGTTTGTGGAAATACTTATATCGCTGCTGTCACCCTCACTCAAAATGTGGGATAAAGGAAAATTTCGTACATTGCTGTTTTGTATGGATTCATTACTTTTCCCCTCTGCAATGGATTGTGACTTGGTGACAGAGCAAAACACCAGAGCCAGGCATGAGGGCACCATCTTGCATTTAATGTGGACCATTCTTCTGGGGTGCTGGTGTGGCCTTCTGAGGGTGCCCTCATTCATTGCCTGGCTATATCTAAACTATTGGGAGGGTCTGACCCTCCTCCTTTTAATGACTAGGCACTTTCCACAGCTGAATCCAACCAGTCATACAGCTGAATCGAAGCAGTCATACAATCCCCCACCCCTAGTGGAGAAGAACCAAACCTGGATCCCCACCCCCACCACAAGTAAATGGTTGATTATCAGCAAGTTAGACACTTCTTCCCCTTGGGATACTTTTTTTTTTCCTCTTTTTTAAAATTATACTTTAAGTTCTAGGGTACATGTGCACAACGTGCAGGTGTGTTACATATGTATACATGTGCCATGTTGGTGTGCTGTACCCATTAACTCGTCATTTACATTAGGTATATCTCCTAATGCTATCCCAACCCCCTCCCCCCAACAGTAGGACCCGGTGTATGATGATCCCCTTCCTGTGTCCAAGTGATCTCATTGTTCAATTCCCACCTATGAGTGAGAACATGTGGTATTTGGTTTTCTGTTCTTGCGATAGTTTGCTGAGACTGATGGTTTCCAGCTGCATCCATGTCCCTACAAAGGACATGAATTCATCCTTTTTTATGGCTGCATAGTATTCCATGGTGTATATGTGCCACATTTTCTTAATCTAGTCTGTCACTGATGGACATTTGGGTTGATTCCAAGTCTTTGCTATTGTGAATAGTGCCGCAATAAACATACGTGTGCATGTGTCTTTATAGCAGCATGACTTATAATCCTTTGGGTATATCCCCAGTAATGGGATGGCTGGGTCAAATGGTGTTTCTAGTTCTAGATCCTTGAGGAATTGCCACACTGTTTTCCACAATGGTTGAACTAGTTTATAGTCCCACCAACAGTGTAAAAGTGTTCCTATTTCTCCACATCCTCTCCAGCACCTGTTGTTTCCTGATTTTTTAATGATTGCCATTCTAACTGGTGTGAGATGGTATCTCATTGTGGTTTTGATTTGAATTTCTCTGATGGCGAGTGATGATGAGCATTTTTTCATGTGTCTGTTGGCTGTATGAATGTCTTCTTTTGAGAAGTGTCTGTTCATATCCCCTTGGGATACTTTTAAAAAGCCTGGCCTCATCTCTTAGAACAATTTTCTTGGAGAAAATGATCCTATTAGTAAAAGAAAATTTTGACAAAGGCACATATCTCAGCACAGAGCCTGAACTTGGGAAAGTTATTATCTATATTACTTTTAAACATGCTTAGAAAAACAAACGTTCAAGCCAAAAATTGACACATCACCATCCTTTATTTTATAATTATGCTCCATGTTTGATTTTCATAAAAGCAATGCTCTTTTAGGAGTTTTAATTCTCAATTGTTTAATTCTTTTTCATAAACATAACAATTTCTCCCAAAAGTGTCTATGATTTTCTCCCCTTTCACTGCCACAACCAGTCTATCTTTTGTTCTCTCTCGCTCTCTCTCTCTCTCTCTCTCCATTCTCTCTTTCTCTCTCTCTCTGATCATTTTTCTTGGCGGCTACTTTTTTGTTTTGGTATAGGAAACAGTTGCACAGAATTATTTTTCTCCAGGAAAGAGGTTCAAATTTAGTAATATATCAAATACAGTTATTAGGATTATTTATATTAGTCTACTGGAAACCAAAGTGCCCTTCATCAAAGCTGTGTAATAGGTGTGGTTGGGGGGGAGAGCATTTCCTCAATGAAATTTAACTGAGTTAAAGTTAAACTAGTGTCTTCACACCAGGACTTACCAGTACCTTAAATAATGCTAACATCTCTTTAGAATCCCTGAGAACTGCCAATAGCATGTAGTTTTTCTCAAGTTTATTTGACTAAATAGCTCCTTTTTATCAAGGGCATCTTACAGAGTGAAAATGCTTTCAGAAAATGGAATTAATTTATTATCACATCATACTATATCAAGTCATTAACCCAGTATATCCTGTTATTTTCCACTAAGTGAGAGCAATCCAGAAAGAACAGTCATTAGCCCTCATCCACGCTTGGGTCTGGCCTCATTCCCTTGAGTTCAGTGTGATTTCCCATAGCACTGGCCCTGGTTCTTTCAATCCACTGTGACTTCAGTGTGACCTTCAGAACCCCACACTGCAGTGCAGCAGTATCTTCAGGTGGAGGTTTTCTGAACCTCTTCAGGTGAGCATCACCTCAAATGGCAATAATCTGGTCTACTCAGAGCTTTTGAGTAAATTCCAATATTGGCAGCTTTACTTTTAAACAAAAATAAGTGTTGGATATCTGTGTTTTTTCTCTTTCAAACATAATGCTATGATATGACCTTGGGAAAAAGCATTTCCTCCTATAGACACTTTCTATCTGCAATGTGTACACAGAAACACACACACACACACACACAAACACACACACACCCCAAACCACATATACTAAACTAACAAAATTAGAATAATCATTTATTGCCACTTAAATGCTATTTTACATGAAGGAAAAAATTCTACTATACATTCTGTTTCTAAAATCAGCATCTGTTTGTTGTAGAAAGCCCTTATAAAAATGCACAAAAAACATCCAGGAGTTTTGAACTGCAAGGGACTGGAATGTTAACGTGAGCTCTACTGAGGATGGGACAATATGAGATTTGAGCCTGTGATTTTCATTTCAGGAACCGCTGTGGTAAAATCATTATGATAGCTGATACTATGTACTGGGCACAATGATAAGAATTTAACTTTGAATCTTTACTACAATCCTATGAGGCAAGTACTATTATCACTCCCTCTTTGGGTGATAATAGTACTTTGGAAACTGAGGCTTAGAGAGCTAAAGTAACTGGCCAGAGTCACACAGTGAGCACAAAGGAGTCTTGATTCTGGATTTACACACATGCAATCTGAATTCAGACCCTTCCTCCTATCCTCCCGTATTGAAAATAATCTTGTACCAAAATGCGGAGTAAGTTTTAGTAACTACCAATAATAAATTAAAAGAGTCAAGTCAAAAATTGTATCTCACTTATGTTATTAAGATTTAGGTATATACCTGTGTCATATATGAGATTCTTAAATACCCTTGAATAATCAATAATTTTGAAGCAATAATCTTGCTTCCCTGTAAACAAAAGTAAGTCATCCCCTAACCCCACTTTAAAATAGTTTGTGACAATGGCTCAGGAAGTAACTACATTAAGGTCCTGATTTAAAAAGTTCTCTTAAATAACTGCTTTCATCTTTTCCCTCCCTTCTACCAGGATGGAATATTAACAAGTATTCCAAAACTTAAGGCCAGTGGAGTCTAGCGAGGCAAGCTCCAGGACGCTTTAACTTGGTGGTTCTCAATCCTGGCTGCATATGAGAACCACATAGATAGCTTTTAAAACTCCTAGTGCTCAATTTGTACCCCAGATCACTTAAAGCAGAATCGATAGGGTAGGACTAAGCCTTCAGGAATTGTTTAAGCTCTTCAGATAATTCTACTGTGCTGGAGTTTGAAAACTACTGTCTTCGTCTCTCCAGTCCTCTTGTTCTTCATCTTCCATGAGCTCATTTGCAACTCTTCACCGTCCTTGGAAGCTGGCCAGATTCAGTTCTGGCTCTGTCCCCACATGACTTGGACACTTTATTTCAGTTTTCCATTTTAAAAAATGGAAATAATAACACTCACTTCACAGGGCAATGGTAAGAATGAAAATAAATCATGCATGTGAAAGCAGCCAGCACAGTACTGGCACATAGTAGGTGCTCATTCAGTATCAATTTCCATCCTTTCCTCAGATGAAGACATTTAGGAACTATCTAGGAGATTTGCAAGTGCCAGGAAAATTTAGTAGCAGCATACCTTCCCAACTAGGGAATTTATTTGCTTCTCTAAGACACAAAAGCCTTATAGCGAGGCCACGTTGATAAGAGCCCTTCCTTTTGTAGAAATACAATTTGGCAACTTTAACCCAACCAAAAAATTACTTTCATGCCATGTGCATTAGATGTAGTATCATCTAAGGTGATAATCTATTCTTAAACTCTTCAAGGTATATTTCATATTAAGAACTAGAATGATTAAGCCCATTATCTACATTTTTTATTTTTTTGAGACGGAGTCTTGCTCCGTCACCCAGCCTGGAGTGCAGTGGCACCATCCCGGGTCACTGCAAACTCCACCTCCTGGGTTCAAGTGATCTCTCACCTCAGCCTCCTGAGTAGCTGAGATTACAGGTGCATCCCACCATACCTGGCTAATTTTTGTAATTTTAGTAGAAATGGGGTTTCACCATGGTGGCCAGGCTGGTCTTGAACTCCTGACCTCAAGTGCTCTGCCCATTTCGACCTTCTAAAGTGCTGGGATTACAGGTGTGAGCCACCAAGCCTGTCCCCGTTATCTACATTTTAAAGACCCAGATTCTCCAAGGACTTTACCTCAAGAAAGTGAGAATGCTGAATTATCTGTGGCTTCCATTTTTTCATCACACAGAGCAAAGAACACAGGGGACAGGAAGCTTGCAGTCTGAGAAGCTATTTAAAAGGAGCTGAGCTGATCCTGCCTGAACCAAACCACTACTAGCCTGGTAAGGAAAGACAACCCAACCAGCATTTCCAGATCCCCAGAGGGATATGCATCCATAGAAAACAGATAAACCATGTAGTTTTGCTACCTTCCATGCAACCTGAAGCTGTTTCTCCCACTGGTGGTTCTCAATCCTGGGCACACATCAGATTGCTTGGGGAGCTTTGAAAAGTACTGATCACCAAGCCTTACCCCCAGGAGTCTCTGAAGTAATTGATCACCCTGGAGTGGAGCCCAAACATCAGTATGTTTGTAATGCCATTATCCTAATGTATAGTCAGGCTTGAGAACCACTGGCTTTGGGACTGAGTTTGTTTTGAGGGCAATTTGGTTTATACTTAGCTTTAGAAGGATGCTGGGGCAGTCAACCTGCTCCCTGTTCTTGTTGTCTGGGAATGCCCAACCCTCAGCCATGTGCTAAGATTGTAGAAACACAATTTACCAACCTTAACCCATAGTATGAGAGAAAATTACTCTCATACCATGGGCATTAGATGTAGTGTTGTTAAGGTGATAATCTATTCTTAAACTAAGAATAGATCTAAGACAGGATCTTAGTGCTAAGGTCTGTGACAGGAAAACGAGCCCATGGACATCTACTTTTGGGAGAGGTGGGTGGTCTTATGAAAAAACCATGGGCTTGGGGCACGTCACTGGGCTAAGCTATTACTAGCTGTGAAATCCTGAGTAAGTAATCTGTTCTAGAACTCCGGGTTTGGTTTTCTTTCTTCCTTTTTTAAAATGAGAATAGTAACTGCCTTCCATGGTTGTGGTGAGGATTTTAAAGGAAATATAAATGAGAAAATGCATGTGCAGTACCCATGTGCCATTGCACAGTACACAATGCCCAGAATATTGTAGGTATTTGGTATATAGCCATCATTTTTACACAGCACAGGAAGACAAAAGGTCATCACTGCTGCCTCGTGATAGCGCCCTCCCTGGTGGATCTTCTTATTACAATATAGAAAAGTCATGTAATTCCCCACATGATGGGTTTTATTACATGAAAGATCTCACCACACCATGAAGAGATTAACTTAATGAATTTATTTGTGAATATTTGGCAGAGAATACACCACTTTGATTCACAAAAGACCAGTTATTTAAAATATGCATTTGTGAAAAAATATACATAAATATACTTAAATATCTTTCCATTCTGCTACCTGAGGAAACTGCTTTGCTCAAACTATGTGCTATTTTAACCAGAGAAAAAACAGCTAGCCCACATTCTAAACCATTTAGGCAATGCAAAAATATGGTGGTTCATTCAGTCATTTTGTTTTTGTTTTTGTTTTTAAGACAGAGTCTTGCTCTGTTGCCCAGGCTGGAGTACAGAGGCACGATCTCAGTTCACTGCAGCCTCTCAGGTCCAAGTGATTTTCCTGCCTCAGACTCCATAGTAGCTGGGATTACAGCTGTGCAACACCACACCCAACTAATTTTTTGTATTTTTAGTAGACACAGGCTTTCACCATGTTGGCCAGGCTGGTCTCAAACTCCTGACTTCGGTGATCCACCCACCTTGGCCTCCCAAAGTACTGGGATTACAGGCATGAGCCACACTGCCCGGCCCATCCAGTCACTTTGAGTAATGCCTAACCGCAAGAACAAAGAGTGCTGGAAATCCCAATGGGAAGTATGCCTTAGATAACCAACCAAGATGGAAGGAGTTCCAGTCCCTGAATTTTAATCTTGAAATAATTAGAAAACTGTCAAGGACATTTCTCATTCTTAAGACACTTTGCATTTATTATGCTGAGTCATGATAATTATTTGAGTCACTCATTGGAAACCATTCCTGAGCCAGTGATTCCCTGGACTTTCTGGAGCTTCTTTGTGCTTTATTCCATAAATAACTCAATCCTGTCTATCAGCTTCCTGAGGATAGGGATGGAGTATATGCACCCCCAGAACTTAATCACAGTATTAATTGGTGGTGAGAAATAGTTAATGAGTGAATAAACTACTCTACCTCACACTAAGTAACCTTCATAAATCTTCCATTTACTAAAGAATAAATGAATCACTTTGAATATACACAAGCTAGAAATGATGATTGGGATCTACAGATCTGAATATTTCTCTCTTTCTTCAGCAGTGTCTTGATATTTAGATTTGCTGCCCGTGTTTGCTTGAGAAGAACGTCAGCAATTTCCTTTCCTCTCAAGCTTTCAAGTTTGAGTCCTTTGTCTTACACAAATGCTAAAATCTTAGCTCATATCTACTAGTCTTATGATAATATGGGGAGGCACTGAGACATAGCTTGTGAGCCTTCCTTCCCTGAACAAATAGGTGAAAGGGGAGGAGTAATTTAAGTGAGGCTATAAAAATCGGCTCTTTTTCAAATGATGGCTTCCTATCAAATGCCCTGTGACCTCATGATCTAATGCTGAGGATACAAAAATAGACTAAAAATGAACTCCCTCAAGGTGATGATCATCTTTAATTTTCTCATTTATAATGTGGTTATAAACTTTTCCATCATTAATGTGGTTCTTTGTTTTCATTTTGTTTGTCTTGGCATGATTCTAGTTGTTTCAGTGGAGACATATTTTGGAGATAATGCAAGTTAAGTCTTTCGCTGGATTTTTCTCAACAACGTGTGCATTTTTCCACTTGTGAATGAGAAGATTGGAAATGTAAGGCTATTCAGAAGCTCCTATGTCCTTTGTTCACACTAACAGTGGCCAATTCCAGAAGAAGCCTATAAAGATACATTTCTTCAAGGTGACAGAGCTCCTGCATAACAAAGCTCGATCAAGTGGGATAGGTTTTGATCCAGTCCATAGTGAGTGACAACTGCCATCCTTCAATCAACTCATGTAAAAGACAGTTGCAGAGAGAACACTTACCAGAGTCTTCACTTAAAAGATAGTGCAGGATCCCTCCCACACCCCAACAATGTGCTTGATATTGGTACATGGGGTTTGATCTCACTCCCAGGCAGAATACAAGTGCAAAAGAAAAGTGGTTACAGTGAGGACTATTAGGCATCAGTCTTTAACCATTGGCAATGACTTTCACAGAAAAGAGCACAGGCCTGCCCCCTGCAAACTTTGGGTAAGTTATTCATCTTTTTGTGCCTCAGTTTCCTAATCTGTGAAACAGAAATAATGGTACCTCCCTTAGAGGGTTGTTGTGAGGATTCAATGACATAATACATGTTAAGGATCTAATGTTGTCCCTGGTATTTGTAGATATGCAATACATGTTAAACTATCTGTGGTTGGGCCGGGCGCGGTGACTCACGCCTATAATCCCAGCACTTTGGGAGGCTGACGTGGGTGGATCACAAGGTCAGGAGAGCAAGACCATCCTGACTAACACAGTGAAACCCCGTCTCTACTAAAAACACAAAAAATTAGCCCGGTGTGGTGGCGGGCACCTGTAGTCCCAGCTACTCAGGAGGCTGAGGCAGAAGAATGGCGTGAACCTGGGAGGCGGAACTTGCAGGGAGCCAAGATCACACCACTGCACTCCAGCCCAGGTGACAGAGTGAGACTCCGTCTCAAAAAAAAAAAAAAAAAAAAAAAAATCTGTTGTTAAAAGCCTGTATTAGGGAGATCATAAGTCATCATTTCTTGAAGTTAATTACTCAATAACTTACAATACATATAATATTTTGCTTTGGTAAAAGAATCATAAGCTTCCTAAAATGTCTTCAGACCTCAGAGTTGGTCCGGTCTCTTCTGAGGAATCCTCTGGATGGACATTTTATCCGTAGTCTCCTAAAACAGGACACACAACAATGTCATTGCAAGCCAGCTGGCATCTAAATACACAAACTGTTTCTACAGCAGGCAGTGGAGTTGAGAAGCAGAGTCACGTCTACAGAGCCAACACTACCGTGCACACTGGAGGAGCAATCAGCTATCTGCATGGAAGAATGACTATAGTGCTGTACCTTTCCATTCAGTGATCACTTCAGGAAAGTAAGGTGATGGAGATGCCCTGGGGAATCTCCTCAGAAGTAAGTCACTGACTAGTCACTATCATTAGCAGTCATGGCTGTTAGCGGTGCCGAAGCTCTGGACCACTCCTCTGGTGAGAGCCAACATTTCCCTAGCTTCCATCATGGATGGCCCACCCACGAAGCTTGACTGGGTTCCCAAATTCCCTTGGGGCAATAAATAAAGTCGGCTCTAGGAAAAAAAAATGGCTGCAGGTGCAAGAGTCACTTTGCTATAGATGTGCAAGAAATCAAGGTAAGATCCCCAGAGCAGTTTTCTGGTGCTGGAGCTCCAGGACATCCCCTTAGATAATTCCTGAAACCACACATGCAGTTCTTCAATGAAGTGGTTGTTGGTGGTTTCTGGATTGAGATATGTTACTTGCAGAACTTCCTAAATACTCAGATCCCCATATCCCAACACCCATCTCACCCAATAGGTTAGAAAAGGAAATCATTAAATTTCTTGGCCATATCTATGAAATCATGTCTACCTTAATAAAACTAAACAAAAGTGTTTTGCCAAACAGCCACAGATTTTCCACTAAAAATTCTTTAATATGGCCGGGCATGGTGGCTCACGCCTGTAATCCCAGCACTTTGGGAAGCTGAGGCAGGCGGATCACGAGGTCAGGAGATCGAGACCATCCTGGCTAACACAGAGAAACCCCGTCTCTACTAAAAATACAAAAAGATTATCCGGGCGTGGTGGCAGGCACCTGTAGTCCCAGCTACTCGGGAGGCTGAGGCAGGAGAATGGTGTGAACCCAGGAGGCGGAGCTTGCAGCGAGCCAAGATCACGCCATTGCACTAGAGCCGGGGAGAGAGCGAGTCTCTGTCAAAAAAAAAAAAAAAAAAGAAAAAGAAAAAGAAAAAATCTTTAAAATCATTAAGCATTCAGAAATGTATAAACAATGATATAACAAATACCTATCCTCTCAATACAGTTTAATAAAATCTTAATAATTTTTACATTTGCTCAAACATTTTTTGAAAGAAATTAACACAGATAGAATTAAGTTACCCAGTAGATCCCCTCTATGATACTTCCCTCTCTTCCCTCTGGAAAAGCCATCCTCCAGAATTTGGTATTTATCATTGCTGTGCATATATGTATGAAATTATTGCATTTGCATCCACAAAATATCTAATATTTCTGCATGTTTTAAAACAATATAAATTGCATTAGAAAGCATGTATCTTTTTAATTATTTTATTTATTTATTATTATTGTTATACTTTAAGTTCTATGGTACATGTGCACAACATGCAGGTTTGTTACGTATGTATACATGTGCCATGTTGGTGTGCTGCACCCATTAACTCGTCATTTACATTAGGTATATCTCCCAATGCTACCCCTCCCCCCCCCCACCCCACGACAGGCCCCAGTGTGTGATGTTCCCCACCCTGTGTCCAAGTGTTCTCATTGTTCAATTCCCATGTATGAGTGAGAACATAGAAAGCATATATCTTATTGCAACTTGCTTCACTTGCTCAACATTATGCTCAACATTGTTTGTAATAGCAAAAAGTGGAAGACAACCATCAATAGGAGATGATTATATGTCTTTGGAATATTTGCATTATAAAATGCTATACAAATGTTAAAATGGATGAATGTTTTCAAAGAACTAGCGTTATATTTTGCATGCAATTTCTTTTGCCGTACATTAGCAAACCTAATGTATGGCAAAAGTTTTTTTAAGGCATCTCTTAAAAGCAAGATAGACCTGGATTTTTTCTTTCTAATCTAATCAAATAACCTCTATATTTGAAAAGTAAGTTGAAGCCACTTGCAATTATTGTTATTCCTGATATTTTTGGACTCATTTCTACTGTTAAATCTTGTTTTGTGTTTATCATTCTTTATTCTTTGTTTCTATCTTCCTTTCTGCCTTCTATTAAGTTGATACATTCTCTTTGTTTATTGTTATTCATTTGTTGATTTAGGTGCCTGCTGATATGGTTTGGATCTGTGTCCCATCCCACATCTCATGTCCAATTGTAATCTCCAATGTTGGAGGTGGGGCTTGGTGGTAGATGATTTGATCATGGGGGTGGATTTCCCCCTTGGTACTGTTCTCATGATAGTGAGTGATTCCTCATGAGATCTGGTCATTTAAAAGTGTGTGGCACCTCCTCCTGTTTCCCGCTGCTCTGGCCATGTGAAGTGCTGGCTCCCCCTTCACCTTCTGCCATGACTGCAACTTTCCCAAGGCCTCCTCAGAAGAAGCCACTATGCTTCCTGTACAGCCTGAAGAACTGTAGGCCAATTAAACTTCTTTTCTTTATAAATTACTCAGTCTCAGATAGTTCTTTATAGCAATGCAAGAACTGACTAATACACTTGGCTTAGTCAGCTTGGGCTGCTGTAACAAAGTACTGTGACTGAGTGGGTTACAAACAACGGAAATTTATTTCTTGCAGTTCTAGAGGATGGAAGTCCAAGATTACGTTTCCAGCACAGTTGGCTTCTAGGGAGGGCCGTCTTCCTCTTCCAGGTTGCAGACTGCTGACTTCTTGTTGTGCCCTCATATGGTAAAAACAGAGCAAGCTAGCTCTCTGGGGTCTCTTTTATAAGGTCACTAATCCCATCATGACCTGATTACCTCCCAAAGCCTCCACCTCCAAACATCATCACATTATGTAGGGGTTCAGTCAGGATGTTGAGAAAAATTGTTAAATAAACCTTCTTGGAAGGCCAGAAGGTTTTAGCAAAAGCCACAGGATAGAGTTACGGCTGAAGGCAACCTAATCCTCTTTGAGCTATAGCAAGGGTAATTAACATAGGGATGTAGAGGAGTCTATCTAAATAGCTTGTTTACTCATGTGGTCCTAAGACTAACCTTTGCCATCAGCAGGTGCATGATTGCTCTCTACTTGGGGGGTTGGCAATGGTAATTACCTTCTAGTGGTGTTTACTTGAGACTTTTGTCATTTAATGTGTGCTGAATAAATGCCGAGAAGGCCAGTGAGTGTGGGCCGGGCTGCAGTTGTCACTGTTTACAGCATTCTCCTTGGGGTCTGTAAGCGACCCGGACTCTCAGCTGGACTGAGAAGCATAGTATCTGTGTCAGTGTATGTTATTCATCTGTTGTTGGGTCGGGGTCTGTGGGACGGGCCCCTGCAACACTGGGGATTGGATTTTAACATATGAATTTGATAGGAACACAAATATTCAGTGAATAACAATGCTATTATGTTTCTATTATTCTACTGATGATCCTTTGTGTTAAAAAGTTACAAAATTACAAAGTTCTGACCAAAGACAAGATAGATCTTAGCACTCTTTAGGTCCATATTGAAATATCCCTCCTTCCGTCTATAGCTTCTCTTTCCTATTTTAACACAAAAATTAGATGTTATTTTATGGTGATTAGTCACTCAAATTTACCAACATGTTTTATTTACTGATGTGCTCACCACTAATTCCTGTGTCTCACACCTTCCTTGTGGGTTCACTTTTCTTCTTGTTGACATACTTCCCTTAACATGTTTGTTGTTGTTTTTTTTTTTTTGAGATGGAGTCTTGATCTGTGGCCCAGGCTGGAGTGCGGTGGTATAATCTCAGCTCACTGCAACCTCCGCCTCCCGTGTTCAAGCAATTCTCGTGCCTCAGCCTCCTGAGTAGCTGGGACTGCAGGCACATGCCACCACACCTGGCTAATTTTTGTATTTTTAATAGAGATGGGGTTTTGTCACATTGGCCAGGCTGGTCTTGAACTCCTGACCTCAGGTGATCTGCCCACCTCAGCCTCCCAAAGTGCTGGGATTACAGGTGTGAGCCATCGTGCCCACCCTTAACACATTTTTTAATGAAAGTCTGTCTGTGAGTGGTAAATTATCATTGTATACCTGAAAATGTTTTAATGTGTCTTCACTCATAAGCAATAATTTAGCTATTTTAACTATTATATACTGCTCTATTTTCCCTCAGCATATGGAAGATATATTCTTCATTGTCTTCTGGCTTCTACTGTTACCAATGCAAATTTTGCTGTCAGTTGATTACTTGCATCTTTCCTGCACATAATCAGCCTCTCATAGCATTTAAAGTTTTCTCACCCTTGATGTAGCTTTGGGCAATGTCATACAATGTCTTCAGGTATGAATTTGTTTTTGTTTAGTTATGGCACTGGAGATGCACTTTCCATCTAAGAATTTGAGTCTTTCTTTACTTCTGGGAAATTATTACCTCTTTGTTGAAATATTGCTTTCCCACCACTTTCTCCATACTCTACTAAAATTTCTGAGAGAAGTAGTTTACAGCAATTTGTCTATCTTCCATGCTCTTAAATTTTTTATTGAGATATAATTCATAAACCGTAAATTTTGTGCTTTTGAGGTGTACATTTCAAGGATTTTTACTGTATTCATAATGTTTCACAACCATCACTGTTTAATTCCAGAATATTTTCATCACCCCTAAAAAGAACCCCATATCCATGAGAAGTCACTCTCTGCTCTCTTCTCTCCCCAGCCCCTGACAACCAGTAGTCTACTTTCTGTCTCTATGGATTAGCCCATTCTGGGTATTTTGTGTAAATGGAATAATACAATATGTGACCTTTTGTGTCTGGCTTCTTTTACTTAGCAAAATGTTCTCTAGGTTCATCCACGTTGTAAAATGTGTCAGTACTTCATTTAAGTCACTCTATGATTAACTTTTCGAAAAACAGCCAAACTGTGTTCTAAAGTGGCTGCACCATTTTACATTCCCACCAGCAACATATGAGGGTGCTAATTTCACCACATCTTCACCATCACTTGTTATTTCAGTATTTTTAAAATATTATTATTATAGCATCCTAGTGCATGTGAAGTGGTGTATCACTGTGGTTTTGATGTGTATTCCTTAATGATTAATAATGTTGAACATCTTTTTCATATGTCTTTTGTATATCTTCTTTGGAGAAATGTTTGTTCAAATCCTTTGCCACTTTTTAACTGGGTTGTCTTTTTATTGTTGAGTTGTAAGAGTTCTTTACATATTCCGGATAGAAAATCCTCATCAGATATGTAATTCACAAATATTTTCTCTCTGTGAATTGTCTTTCCACTTTCTTGATAGTTTTTCCAAAGCACAAAAGTTTCTTATTTTAATGAAGTCCAATTACCTAATTTTTTCTTGGTTGTTTATATGTTGTTATATCTAAGAAACCACTGCCAAATCCAAGGTCATGAGGATTTACCTCTATGTTTTCTTCTAAGATTTTTTTTTTTTTTTTTTGAGATGGAGTTTTGCTCTGTCACCCAGGTTGGAGTGCAGTGGCATGATCTTGGCTCACTGCAACCTCCACCCCCTTTGTTTAAGTGTTTCTCCTGCCTCAGCATCCCAAGTAGTTGGGATTACATGCATCCACCACCATGCCTGGCTAATTTTTGTATTTTAGTAGAGACAGGGTTTCGCTATGTAGGTCAAGCTGGTCTCGAACTCCTGACCTCAAATGATCCGCCTGCCTTGGCCTCCAAAAGTGCTGGGATTACAGGCGTGAACCACCGCGCCCAGCTGTTTCCTTTTAAGAATTTTATGGTTCACAATCCTTCATTTTTTAATATGGTTCCCTCTCTATGCTATATTTGGTGTAAAGTCCTCAGGACTATCCTCCAACATTAATTATCTTTTCCACGGTGTTCTACCTTGAATTTATACTATCAACTGATAGTTTTTTTCTTTTTTAAAATTGTAATGACTATATGTTTGCTTCCTTTTTTAAAATTTCAGATTTTGAATCACTTCTTTTACATGATCTCTGCTCTTCCTGGTTTCTGTACAATTTTTCTTTATTGTTTTTAGGATAATTTTTCCTCCATTTGGCTCTTTGAGTATCCTAATTACATTTTAAAGTGTTTAACAGCCTGCACCAAAAATTAACTCCTTCTGGAAGAAATTCATGTTCCAGTTGCCAATTTCTGCGGTACACTCTGCTACTGGCACCAATTCTTCCTCTTGTACCTGTGCCCCTTGCTTTCTAACCTGTACTGCTCCTCCCCCTGGCAAGCCACACTTCCCTGCTTCTTGACTTTGCCTTTGGCCAGACCATTTTTCACAGCAGCTGTGTCATTTTCTGTTCCTAGAAGCAATATACCAGGGTTCCCATTTCTCCACACCCTCACGAATACCTGCTGTTTTCTGTTTGTGTTTTATGGTAGCCATCCTAATGGGTGTGAAGTGGCATCTCATTGTGGCTTTGATCTGCATTTCCCTAATGACTGGCATCTTTCTATGTGCTTATTGGCCCATTTGTAGATCTTCTCTGGAGAAATGTCTATTCCAGTCCCTTGGCCATTTTTTAATTGGGTTTTGCTTTTTTTGTTGTTGTTGCTGCTGCTGTTGAGCTGCCAGAGTTCTTTATATCTTTTCTATATCTGGATATTAACCCCTTATCAAATATATAATTTGAAAATATTTTCTCATATTCAGTTGCCTTTTCACTGTATTAATGTATCTTTTGATGTACAAAAAGTTTTTAATTTTAATGAAGTCCGATTTATCTATTGCTTCTTTTGTTGCCTGTGACATTTTGGCTAATTTCAAGTAGAAGATATTTGGGTTTTGTGTTCTTTCTCTCTCTCTTGCCTGTCTAGAGTTTTGTAGTTACTTCCACCTCATCTCTTAAACTTCCACTACAGAGCCTTATAATGGCACTTTATGACTAATGCTCTATAATCATATTGGGATATTGCAGATCCAATTCCAAAGCTAGCTCAGTCTGGCAGAAAAGCTGTCCCAATATCCATCCATCTCTCTAGGCCAACAGCTTCCTGTTAATATTATTAAGCTGTAGCTTGGAAGAAACAGGTTGGCAGCAATTGTTTCAGCCTGTCCACCCCATGCCCTGTATTCAGGTTATAGCCCAGGCTCTGATTACCAGTGTCCTCTGGAGCACTTATAGTCCCTTTTGCTCCACAGGATTCAAGCTCCTTCCTACCACTCCTTACTCAGGACATGGATCACAGCTGTCCCAGGGCTTCTGTAGTTTTCTTTTTTTCTGGCACTAGCTTTTAAAAATACATTTTTTGTTATAATTTTACCTACCTTTTTGTGTGTTTGAGCAGAAGAGTGTTTGTCAAAAAATGAACTTACTCGACCATCTTGACTGGAATTAACAGCAAATGTTTTCATCTCCTAATGACTGAATTTGATCAGCCTACAGCAGATTGATTTGACTGCACTGAATCTAGTCATGTAGGTGGTGTTGTGGAAATATAAAACCCTAAAATTCCAACTAAATCCATTCACTGGCTATAAAATCAAAGGTTTTTAAAAGTTTCTATTGGTGGTCATTCAGAAGAGTCATCTCTTCTACAGCTGTGAGATGGTAAGATGGAGCTGTGAGCAGGAGTCAGCATGCATGGGGAGGGGACCCCATGGCACACAAGCCAGAGGGAGGCATCTGTGATGCTCCTGAGGCAAGAAGGGAAGCAGAGAGCTGGGTATTGCAATGAGGTGGTGAGCACATCTGCTAGCGAAAGCATGATTCCAGCTCCTTCCCTACACCCCTCAGGATGTGGAGCACAGCTGCCCTGCAGCTTCTGTCCTATGGTGTCAATCTGCACACTGTGTAGTAGCAGTTACACAGGTTAATTATGTCTGGTGTTTTGAGAACTACCCACTTCCACCTCTGACCATCCCTCAAGTCCTGTAGGGCAGAGGAGTGTGTTTTACCACCCTGTAGGCTTTGGAGATGCTCAGAACTCAGAGCCTAAGACACTCCTTTTGGGACCATTTTGCATGGCTAAAGACAAGGTAGCTGTGATTCTGAGTCAGAGGCCTTGGGAACCCAGTGGCCATCCCTGAGTCCCCAGCAGAGCAAGTGGGTCCCAGGACAGCTCTGCATATTCTTGGAGGTGACAAGGATGCCCTCAGAAGTCCCACCTGACCTAGCAAGGCTATGACCTTGTCAGAGCAAAACACCACCACACCTACTCATCATTTAAAGCTGAGTTCTGCTGGATGCGTGGGTCACTGAAATCTCTGTTACCAGAGCTGATGCATCACGCAGGCCCAGAGACTGACACCACCCGGCCAGCCTACGGTGAAACCCCTGCCTCTACCCCAAAATAAAAATTACCCAGGTGTGGTGGTGGGCCGTAGTCCCTAGCTTCTGGTGGCTGAGGCAGGAGAATGCCTGAACCCAGGAGTGAGCCAGGGTGAGCCGGAGATCACGCCACTGCACTCCAGCCTGGGCAACAGAGCGAGACTCCATCTCAAAAAAAAAGCTGATTTCCTCCTGATGCTCTGTAGTCCCAAGAGCATAATAAGATGTGAGGGGACAAGAGACAAGATGTGAGGGCTCAGAGACTATATTAACGGCCTCTACTTACTTAAAAGCAAGTTAGTAGAGTTGAGCAAACCCAAACTTTAAGATGAGCCTTTTTTATGAGGATGATTCCCTTCTGTGTAGTCATAAACTAAATGGGAGGCTGCTCACTCATGCACCATGTACCCAGTTTAGAAACATTAATGCACACCCAATAAGTGCCTGCCACCTTGGCAGCACTGGCGGCAGAAAGGAATAACACAGTCCTCATCATGGAAAAAGCCACCTATCAATAGACAACAGGATTTATAAGCAAACCATTGTAGTGCCCTGTTAATTCCACCTACATGATTTTGACAGGACTGCAAAGAGAAATTAATAAAGGGAAGATGAGAATAAGGAGAACTGCACGCCAGAGGTAAGAAAAGTTCAAGGGTTATTCAGCGGATGCAGAGTCCACTTATTTACCCTGGGTATGGTTTGAAACAGTACAAAAGGACAGACATGTCAGATCACGAAAATGCCACTAACTGTAAAATGAACTATTTTTTCATGTACAACCAAGAAAAAAAAATGCTGGTAATTGAATTATCACACACCATTGACTGCAAGTCCGTAATCTAAATGGGTAAGATGCAAGGCAACAGTCGCAGAATGAATGTTCGCAAAATAAGAAATGTAGAGGTGAATTAATACCAAAAAAGTATTTTTAATAAGACAAATTCCAAACCAAACGTCGAGCATCATTTTTCCATCGGAACCAGGCATTGAAAATACCGCTTTGAGTACCAGCGGATCGTGGAAATGGACAAACTCATGCTGAAACCATACATTAATACCATCTTTCTGAAAATCACTTTGGTAATAATGTGTCAGGAACCTAAATATGTATGTATTCTTTGAGCCAGTAACCTTACCTAGAGGAACCTATGGTAAATCCATACTTACAGACTCAGAAGATTTATGT
Source organism: Papio anubis (assembly GCF_008728515.1). Taxonomy (NCBI): domain Eukaryota; kingdom Metazoa; phylum Chordata; class Mammalia; order Primates; family Cercopithecidae; genus Papio; species Papio anubis. Next base: position 101,761,167 of record NC_044979.1, read on the forward strand.
ACAAGAATGTAAGGTCACTTATAAAATGCATGTTATATAAATGCTAAATTATCAATAGATGTATAAATAAACTGTGGCATAGTCATAGAAATGTTAGTCAATTACTGAAATACTTGTTAAAGTACTTAATAACATGAGGAAAATCTCATAATGTAGTGGTAAGCTTTAAAAGGAAGGAAACAAAACTCTACATAAAGTATTACTCTAATTCAAATCTAGAGAAAAAGTATTTAATAAAGACTGGAAGGAGAGGTAATCTTGGTTAACTCTGAGTGGTAGCATTATTGGAGACATTTTTCCTTCTTAAATTTATTATTTTTAAAATTTTCTTCATTGATGGTATTTATCTTTTATAACCTTTCCTTACCCCAAACAGATGTGCTTTTCCAAATTCTGCTTGTTAAAATTAAATAAAAATTAAATTGTAGTTGAGAATGTAAGCACATGCATGGAGATAGAATGATCAATAGGTGCCCCTTACATTAAACAATACTCATACTCGATCCTCATGAATACTTATGATTTGCCAGTACATGTTAGATTGGGTCAAACAGAGGTCATACATGCCTTCCATATTTCTCAATGGTAGAGATTATTGTGAGCACTCTGTCAATACTAGGCTAAATTTACAAGCATTGTTTCTAATTCTTATGTTTTCCCAGACAGATGAGAAAACAGAAGTTCCAAGAAGCTGAAGAAGCACGTGTGAGGGAGCACACAATTTGAACACAGCAAAGCCGAGATTTAAACCTGGGTCTCAATCTCACCACAGGCTCACACTACTTCCTTTGCACTATCTGCCTCTAAAAGGCAGATCCTTCCGTAACATGTCCAGATGAACATCAAAGAGGACCAAAATTCTATTTTTTCCACAGGCGAGTGGGGGAGATTGTGAACCAACTATAGAAATATTTATGCCTATTCCTAGAGGGACCTCACAAATTTGGGTGACAGAGACAAAGCTCTCTGATAATGTGAGTAGACTGGATAACTATGGGGCCAGGTTCTCAGTTTATCAACTCAATTCCCGAGAAACTAGTCCTTTCCGTTGTCTGTGGTCACTAAGATAATGGTGCAATGCTGTTTACCCACCTGGCAATGTAAGACGACTCGTGGAGCTGGTGCTTGGGGCTGGTGAGCTGTGAGAACGCCGTTTTATGCCTGTGAAGAGGAAAAAGAGGATAAGGAAAAGTAGGATCGTGGAAAGACCTGTTGGACAAGTAAATGGTCATCTGAAATGTTATCAAATTGGGGTCTGAAAACGTTTAGAAGCAGGTTAGGTGAGGTTGCAGGGTGGTGCATATTCTGTGGTCCAGAAAAGCTGGGAGCATCGCCTTTGCCTTTGTGTGTGTGGGACAGTACTCAATTCCTCTGGCTGGAAGGTTGATATGCTGGAACCAATGTGCCGCTGAGCAATGCTACATTTTAGGATCACAGGGGAAGCTTTCTAAATATGCAGTTGCCTGGGCATCACCCCCACAGTACAAGGGTGGAGGCCCAGCACTGATGTTTTTAAAGCCCCTCATTTTAATGTGCATCCAGGATGGAGGACTATCTGAAGAAGGGGAAGTTCTGATTTAGAATGAGGGAATCAGGGATTTTGTCCCTGCTTTGTCCTTATAGGGTTTACTCGCTATTGGAGCTCAAGCAATGAACTGGATCTCTCTGAAGCTCAGGTCTTCATCTACAAAATGAGGAGAATAACAATTGCGTCGAAGTGTTCCAGTGAGGATTAAAGGAAACAAAGTGTGTCCAGTGCTCAGGAACAATGGGAGACTCCACAAATGCTAGGTTAGTGGGGTTTCTGAGTTTTCCGGCAACTGGCAACAGAATTCCTATGAGGAAGGGGATTATCTTTGTTCTAATAAACCCTTTAGTGGGTCATGAGGCAATGAAAAGTCAAACCCCAGGATGGGATCAATAAGGAGAGAGCAGAACAAAGGGACAAAGGGAGAACTGAGTGGTTCTGCCAAAATTTTTACTTTTTTATATATATGTATGTGAGTGTGTACATATATACACACGCATATATTTACATATAAATATAAACACCAAGACACATATATGCACACATATCTTACATATAAATGTGAATATTTATTCATTCATTCATTCATTTATTTTGTCATCCAGAGTGGGAAGAAAGAGGCCTGGAAGCCAGATTCTAGCAACATGGCAGATGCCTGCAGTCTGAGCTGGCAGAAATGCAGAGAGAATTCCTCAGCAGAGGATATCCATGAGTCAGTGTTAGGTTACTTCTGTTAGGAGTCCCCACAAACTTCCCAAACTTTTAGTTACGTCTACTTTATATGCAGAGGCCTGGTGTAAGTGGAAGCTGTGCTGATGGAGAAGATGCTGTGTGTCAATACAGTCACCGGTAAAGATAACTAGATAATCTGAAGACTGGGCAGTGTCAGAGGAAGCAGAGACTTGGGGTTGGAGGTAAGTGGGAGAGTGGTAAGCTTTCCCTACCCCAGAATCCCTGGGGAAGAGTGAAGACACGCACTTTGGATGATGTTTGAGATCATTCCTTATTTTATTTTATTTTATTTTATTTTATTTTATTTTTTTATTTTATTTTATTTTATTTTATTTTTAATTTATTTTTTTGAGACGGAGTCTTGCTCTGTTGCCCAGGCTGGAGTGCAGTGATGTGATCTTGGCTCACTGCAAGCTCCACCTCCCAGGTTCAAGCAATTCCCCTGCCTCAGCCTCCTGAGTAGCTGGGACTACAGGCGTGCACCACCATGCCTGGCTAATTTTTGTGATTTTAGTAGAGACGGGGTTTCACCATGTTGGCCAGGCTGGTCTCAAACTCCTGACCAGGTGATCCACACACTTCGGCCTCTTAAAGTGCTGGGATTACAGACATGAGCCACTGCACCCAGCCCCATTTTAATCTTAAACACCAGGGTGTCAATCCTGACATTCTGTGACAAACACCCTCCAGACAATAACACATGTTACTGTTAATTATTATTATTGTTTATTTCTTTTCTGGCAGCAGTAGTAGTAAAAATAGAAAACATAAAATTAATCCAAACAGCTCAGACCTACAAAAACTGTGAATTTGTATGAGGTGAAGGGCACTGTATCTGGCGGGACTTTATTTCTCCATTTTCCAGGTCTCACAGATGCCCTGAAGGTCAGAGTTGGTGGAGAACATAGAGGGCCCGACCCTGGCTGTAGCTGTGCTTCAGTTCTTGAACCTCAGTTGAGTAACTCAGTTACTCCTGAGGTGATTTTTATAAATATGACTTCCAAGGTCCTTGATTGGACCCTGAAGCAGAATCTCCAGGGAATGGAGCCAGAAATTTGAATTTTAACAATTTCACCAGGTGAGTCCAGTGATGATCTTGTAATCTGGCACTTCCCTGGTCTAATGAAGTGTCTTGGAGACTCCGGGGTGGAAGATTCACACAAAGTGATACTCTGTGTCAAAGCCAGTGCTGCCACACTGCACAACCCCAGCGGATGCTGGTTGCATTGTATCCTACACAAAGAATGGTGGACCCCGGGTGTGCAAAAAATAGGCCCTGTTAGGAGGCACTACCAGAGGGCACATCTGTGTCTTTCACCTTGTGATCCAGAGCCATTCCTTCTCTGCCCAAAATGCCTCTGTGTCCCACAAGATTTTTTTACTTGTCTCATTGGACCTTTGGGATAGGTTTTCTCAGCAGTGACACTGTGACATTTGAGCTGTACAGTTCTTTGTGGTGGGGGCTGTCCTGTGAACTGGAAGATGTTTAGCAGTGTCCCTGGCCTCTACCCATGAGATGTCAGTAGCCCCTCCCTAGTCATGACGATCATAAGCGTCCTCCAGATGGTGACAAATATCCTCTAGAAGCAAATCCCCCCACATTGAGAATCGCTATTTTAGGTTGGAGACGGGGCTTCAAGTTTTTATTTACAGATGTGGTTCCCAATTTGGCTGCTTGGTCATTGCTAATAGTCACTCCCACACATTAAGCAGTTACTGTGGCCCTGGCGCCATATTAGGTAGGCACCGTGAAATATAGATTTGTTGTTGTTTCTGATGCTAACATTCTGACAACAGAATTATCCTATTTTACAGGATTTTGAGACTATTTTTGTCTCCAAATATTTTAAGTAACTTGCCTAATGTTACTGAATGTTGGGGGAGGAGGGAAAAACTTAAGTCAAGATCATTCAAAGTTCAAACTTAAGGAAATGTTTCCCCTGACACTTGCTGCTTCTTAACCAACCCATTATCTGGGTTTCCTTCAAGCACAGTCTCCCAAAGTCATCTAAGAGGAAGAAAAGCCTGGGACGATTATTTTAACAAAAAGAAGAAACAAAGCCAGATTCCCAGGCCTCACTAAGCTCTCGGAGTCAGCATTTCTGGAGGTGAGGCTTAGGGACCTGAGTATTTCACAAGTGGCTCAGGTGATTCCCATCGCCAAGCAGGCTTGGAACAACTTGTGTGGTAGAAATTTCCTTCTTTTTGTCTAACTAACGAAAAGTGTGGCATTCTGCTTTCTGTGGATACTCTTGTGAAGTTGAGAGAACAAATTTAATATTGCCTACATGAGTACCTGAAAAACTACAAAGCGCTCACTGACCACAAACTTTCCATGTTGCTAACTGTAGAAACATCTACTATTGCCAGGTTATTTCATAGAAATGCTTGGTGGAATTAAAAAAAAAAAAAAAACTGACTATAATCTTCCAAAAGGCTGCAGGTTGATAGCTTTTCGTAGAGGTAGTTTTTCATCCCCTTAGTATCTTCTTTGCAAACACTGAGTAGGGGAGTTCTGGGAACCTTGAGTCAGTGAAAAAGCAGAACTGCAAGCCCTTCTGGAAATGCTGTTATTTTCTCTGTTTGCTTGGTGAGATGCCCAATATATCAGGAAAGGGATGAAGCCATCCCACCTCTCATAATCATGAGTCATAAACAGGTAGCAGGCAGGGATGCATAAAATAAAACTGGTTTTGATTTTGCCACGGGCCACTGGGGGTGGTTAGGTTCTGAGTCAGCCTCCCACTGGCTTCCAGTTCACTGAGGTTGTGTTCTTGAAATCACTTTCCATACGGAAGCTACCAAATTACCTATCACTTTACTCCACTCATGGGAGTAATACCCAATATATCTAAGTTTCATTTTCTAAAGTCCTTTGCCCTTCACCCTTCCCTTGCTCCCTCCCACGTCCAGGAAGAACATCAGAAACCAGGTGGGAACAGCCAGTCCCGATCCAGCTTCTAAACTGTACTGTACGATGCACACAGAAGGCTTCAGACCACCCATCACATGGAACTGGTTCTTGGATTCATTGTAGAAATCTACTCTGTCAGTGGTTTTCAGTCCTGGCTACATGTTAGAATCACATGGGGAGTTCTTAAACAATATGCTGACACCTGGCCCTTCACCCCAAGATGCTGTTTAGTTGGTCTGGGTGGGACCTGGGCATGAGGACTTTTTAATGTTCCCAGGTGAGCCTGATCTGCAGCCATGAGATGCACCGCCTTCATGAATACCTAGAGAAGATGTTTCTTTCAGTTGTCAGGAGGGAAGCCTTCTTTCTTCTGAAACAACTGGTGTGCTCATCCTCACGGATGTGAATCTTGTAAATGGCTTCTTTCCATTTCAACTTACGATTCCAGAAAGCTTAGACCCAGTTTATGACATAATGCTAGGAATCAGGGGAGGTCGATTTAGACTGCACATCTGCATATTAACATTTGCCCTGGTTTGCTCTATCTATGCTAGCTCTACTTTATGACTCTGGTTTTATTCTTCTTTCTTAATCATTAAAAAAGCAATGTATTAAATTCATATAAGTTTAGAATTCTCAAATATTTTATAAATGAGGTAAAATAAAAACAAATGAACAACTATGTCAATGCTGCTATTGCTAAATTTCATTTTCCTCATCTATAAAATTGAGAAAACATCAATGTCAGGACAATAATTGTGAGTATCAAGTAAGAGTACACATATGACAGTGCTTAGCAAACAGTGTCATACAGTATAGTGTTTATTTGTTTTAGAAAGTCGTGTGTGAATGTGCATGTGCGCATGCGTGTGTGTGTACATGTGTGCGTGTGTGTGTCTAAGTAGGTAATCTGTCATCTTTGGGAAATAAACACTTCAAGGTCAGGAATTACATTGCCCTTGACTCACAGCATGTGGCTATTTAAGGAGTAAACAACCCAATCCGTCAGCTCGGGGCAGAAATGTCACCACTGCAGCTCGTGTGACTTGAGGTATCCTTTGACAAACGAATAGCTTTCAGATATTTCAAATTAATGTCCTTGTTTGGTTCAACTAAAGGGCAATGAATCCAATTCATCAAGAGTCTGGAGAAGAGGACAGTGATAGAAGTGACAACTAAGGCTGCCCACCTCAGGGTGACTGCACACCTAAGACTCGGGACTTCACAAAGTTAGTGCTGAAGCACAGTGATTTGCAGCTTAACCTCAAACAAATAATTTCCCTTCTGCAAAATGGGGTTAGCCTGGCCAAGCCTATGCCTGCTGGGGAAAGGGTGATTTAAGAGCCCTTGAGACCAAACATCATCATTATTAATGGTCTGGCAATAGCAATGTTATTATAGTACAACCAGATCCCACAGGGCAGAGGAGGATGCTGAAAAGCTGAGGTATGAACGTTTCTGTCAACTTATTGGCCATTTTCAATCTCTCTGTTTTCACATATTGTAAATGGCTGCCTTTCTGATACCCACAGACCTCTGATCATTGTTGCTGAGCATATCTGCCAACATCTTCTTTGTGTTCCATTTGGGCTGGGGCGAGGGCAACAAGCCATTGCCTGAAGCCTCAGAACAAATCATCACTTTTGCCCTTTACAGCTTTGAAGAGAGACCATCAATAAAAGTCCAAGTTTTGCTTCAGGCTATGGGATCACTGAAAGAGTCTGGAGGTCTTCAACACCTCCCCCCCACCACACCACACACACACCACCCTAAGAGTTATCAACCAAGAGTATATAAATTAGAGCTGCATACTCGGCGTATTTATTTTTTTTCCTCCACAATACAACCACCATGAATACTAGGTTTAGTTTTGTGTAATTTGAATATGCCTGTTCATCACAAAGAACAATGATTAAAAACAAGAGCTATTCAGAGATACAACACCACAAGCTATTTAAATGTGTCTTTCAAAGTATTTGAATATGCTTTGAACTTGAATTGGGCATATGAATGAGGAGTTCAAAAAAAATGTTCACAACCTGTGACCCAGATTTCTAGATATCTAGAAATCTGTCCAATGGAGATATTCAGAAATGTGACAAAGCCTTATGCACAAAGAGCTCCATTGCTGCTATTTACAACTGCAAAAAATAAAATAAAAGCATATAACTTAATTGCCCAACAGCAGAGGGGTGGTTAAGTAAATTGCACTAGAGCCACAGAATAAAATATTATGCTGCTATTGAAATTATATTGATGGAGAGGTTAAAAAAACACAAGAAAATGCTTACAATCCAATGTTGTGTGAACAAACCATAATTCAAAATTAACTATACTATACGGCCTTAACTGTGTAAAAATGCACAGCAAAAGATCATCAGAAAATAAAGTATCTACAATGATTAATTGTCGGATGGGGTATCACAAGTGATTTTAAGTTTCCTATTATACTGTCTACACTTTCCAAATTGAGTAAATTCTATTTTTACTTTAAGGAAAAAACATTAAAAATATGTTTCGGTGAATGGCAAGCATGGCTGCTTTGGAGGAACATCACACTCCCCTTCATCAGAGCAATACTACCAAGCAAAAATGATACACCAGGAGGCCCTGAAGAAGGGGTGGTATTTGTGTAATATGCAGTATCAACACTAGAGGGCTCTCTATCTGGGGCCGGTTTGAAGGCATCAGGCTGGATGCTATACAGGATGTAAACCCGTTATATCCCCACAAACAGGAGTAATGAATGACTACACAGGGTCCCTGAATCATGATGGCTCAACTTAAATTTTTGGACTTCATGATGATGCAAAAGTGATACACACTCAGAAGAAACTGTATATAACCATTCTGTTTTTCACTTTCAGAACAGTATTCAATAGATTACATAAGCTATTCAATACTTTATTATAAAATAGGCTTTGTGTTAGGTGATTTTGTCCAACTCTGGGATAATGTAAGTGTTCTGAGCATGTTTAAGGCAGGATAGCCTAAGCTATGATGCAAACATAGCTGGTAGGTTAGGCATATTAAATGCATTTTCGACTTACGATTTTTTCAACCTACAATGGGTTTATTGGGACGTGACCCCATGACAAGTTAAGGAACATCTGTATTCCCTAGTCAGACTCCTTATGTTCATGGCCGGAACAGGAAAATGTTGCCAAATATACCCCTTTCAAGAGTAGGAGAAAGAAAAAGTTTGCAATTCAGAAAGCTAGCATCACAGGGCTGTAAAACCATAATATCATTGTACCCTGAAGAAAATTAAACATATGGAAGCCAGCTTAATTCCACAAATGCTGAGATTTCTTATGCCTCTGACAAGCTTCTGATAACCCATTTGCTTTATCCCTCATAGTCAAAAAAGCTGAAATGAAACATGATATAGTCATACTCTGTGTATGTCTTACAGAGTGCAGGCAAAGGCACTTGGTGCCTGGGTATTATGAGGCGTTTCAGGGAATACAAAAGAGACAGATGGTTGACTGAGTTTGGACAGCCCTATATCTGAGACAGAACATGGACAACAATGGGAAACATTCAAAGGAAGAAAAAAAAACAGACTTTTCATTTATCCAATTCCAATCAAGAGGTTAACTCATTGTTTTTATTTGGTAATCAGAAGAACATACAAGTACTTATGCATTACTAGATGCTGGGAGAAAATTATACATTGAAGGACTGTCAGGCTCATCTGTGCAATAAAGGTTTACAATAAACACATCATACATTTTTCGGAGAACAGCTCAGTATACTCTTTTCTACATGAATCCTTATGATTTAATTTTGTATTTGGAGATATGATACTATGGCATTTGGATATGTTGTTTAAGCAGCATCTTAGGGAACGGAACACTCTTCCTTAGAATGGATGGCCATTCTTTTGCCCTGTGATGTACAAATGCAAATTACAACCTGCATTTTATCTGCCAGAAGTGTATTTCACATCACGGAACTACACTCTATCACTACCATGAAATCAAAACAAGTCCGTATTACCATCTTCCCTTTTGGAAGAGCATTCTCAGAACATATCCAGAAATCCCTTCCTTATTCCTCCAAAGAATTGTTTATTCAGCTAGATATTGGTTGAGGTTTGGGTTTTGGTTCTGCTTGCCTCTCTCTTTTGAGTCTTGCTAAATGTTCTTGATATTAATCCAGATATTTCTCACAAATCCAGCTGAACAGCAGCAATATCTAAGGCTGAAGAGATGAGTTGAGTTTTCCATTCACATATGGCCAGTGCCCTCATCAGGAGAGAGCCTACAGACTGATGGTGAGTGGGGTCTCTTTAGGATGGTATGCATTTAATGCATAGGGTGCTATGCATCCTAAAGAGAAAAACCCTGTGAGAGCAAAAGTTGTGCTCTACACTAAGGGAGGACAATAACAACATCATTTTCGCCTCTAAGTGACTCACCTTGCTTTGGGTAATTGATTTCCCATAAAGATTTCCTTTTTTCCTGCTTCCTTTTCCCAAGCTGTTTCTGTCTTCCCATCTATCCCCAGTGACCTTTACACCCAAAACTTTCCCATATGAATTACATGGAACAAGGTGCTTTTATTTTTCCCATTATTTTGTGTTTGTACGTGCTAAAATGATACTGCAAGCAGAATGGGTTACCTGGGCAGAAGCAAAAGAAGGAATTTGTGAAGGGTAGAAAAATGGGAGGAAAAAAAAGGAAAACATAAAGGAAAGAGTTTGAAAAAGGGAAGACATTTGAATTAGATGGGGGGAATCTGGTTGTACAGTGGGCACAAGAGCTGATAAAAACCTAACCAAGCTCTACAAATGAAAATAGCAAATATATTTTTGAAAATTTTACAGCATATAAAATTGTATAAAAATATCATCAAAGCAAGAAAAAAGGAAATGTATACTCTATAGTTCTACCTCTAGAATCAGTTATTGGACGATACCTATGGCTGTAGGTTTTTCCTATCCATCTGTATATATTAATATAATATGTGACTATATTTCTGTACCATAACACATATACCCACTCAAAGACAAGGACAGTAGTACACAAATTCTACTCCAAGATAGGTCATGAGAGGGAAGCAAAGACTATACAATGATGTGTCTCCAGGGCAATCTATTTAAAACTCATTCTATAGCCATTGGGTTTTAATGGGCTTTATTTTAAATGAATTACCCTGCACCATAAACTGACTGAGAAATGCTCCTGTAGGTTCAGAAGCCAGCACTCATGAAGAATACATGGGTGAGGTTCAGGAATCACGGCTGAAGCTGACCAAAGCTGAGAGGATGGGTCTCCAGTTGGCACTGCCTCTGGCCTGCAACAGCCAGCATTCACCCTTCAAGGGGGAGAAGGTCTCCTCAGGGGAGACTGAGTGAGTGCCCTGAACGAACTGAAAGGGCCCATACCCCACTCCCTGCTTCTCCTGGCTGAGCAGATGGCAGCCCAGGCTGGGTGCAAGTAGTTAGTGAAGCCAGCCATTGCCAGGGTTAATCCACTTCTGCTTGGGAACAGAAGCCAGAATAAACATGAATTCATGCCAAATATATCTGGCAATATTTTCAAAAAAAAAAAAAATGAGTAGGGTGAGGGTATTGAAGAAAACAATCAGGAATTAATAGGGTTTAAACTTGACCATCATACATCTTTCAGTCTAGGTCACCCACTGCACAATCGTTCCTTGTTCAATATAAAAACAAGACACTTTTTCAGTGGCGCAATTCTTGCTTAATTCAGACATTCCTGGAGAAGCAACCAGTCTTTTTACAAATGTCCAAGGAGAATCTTTAGAGGCCTGCTTCCCATTATTCTAATCTCCCTGGGAACATGTTCATGCTCAGATAAACTGTCTAATGTAAATGACTCTGGTAACATTCTAATTCTAGTGTCATCTCCATGCCCACCAGTGTCTTTGGTGAGAGAGAGGAAACCTTAAAAACTAAAATCTGGCCTTGGCAAGTAATATGTCTCTTGATTCCCAGAGGGAGGTTTCATAGGAATATTGTCACTGCTTATTACAATTTTTTTCATTAAGTTCATTTTCTCAGTGATGAGGCCTTTAATCATGGATCACAGTTGATAAATTGTAAGTATTACTTTCCATTTGTTCATGAATAAGATCCAATATAACATCGTTATTGCATCATTATGTTCTTTAACATCTAACTTTGCCACGGTGCGGTGCTGTACCAGATCACATTATTGGTGGAGCAGAACTATGCAGTGATTCCTCATGCTGTACGTAGAGAATCTCCTATTTGCTCTAGGTGGGTCTGTTTAAGGTTTTAAAGGTTTCCACTTGGATTCTCAGTAAATTCACTGATGTTTTATATAGATTGGTGTCATCTTCCCTTTTGGAAAGACATTCTCAGATAAATCCTGTTTTATTGTTTTGTTTTGTTTGTTTTGTTTTGTTTTTTCTTAAGTCAAGAGGCCACAGAGAAGTTTTATTTTAGTTTTTTCATAAATTTGGCTGACAATTTCTCCCAAATTACCTGCAATTTCCCATCTCTTGTAATAAGTTTTTTGTGTGAGTAGGGTATGCCTGCATATACTTAGAAGATAAGCCTTTAGCAGTGTACTTGGCATATAGGAGAAGTTGAATAAATTTTCAGGGAAATTTGAATTTTGTTTGCATTCACAAGTGGATAGTGGAATTCAGTTAGATGATTTCGAATGTGTTTCCTGAATGCTGACCATGTTCCAAGCACTGTGGTGGGCCAGCACTGCATCTCCTGTGGGGTGTGTGGGCATCTCAGAATCAGAACAAAGTTTCCAATTAGGAAAAACAAAATGTTGCCTGAATTCCCTAAATTCTCTTTATCTGGGATAGAACACTACATATACAGACTTCCAATCTTAGAATCTTCCCTATTTCACTATGAGAAAAAGATTTCATGCTTTGTTTCCTATTGTTTTTCCTAGGCTCCGTGGGGAATGTTACAAAGTAATTTCCATCATCAAAGTCTCTTCTTATAGGTTACAAAAGAAGAAAATGTATTATATTATATTTCTATCATCTATCTATCTATCTATCTATCTATCTATCTATCTATCAATCTATGTATGTATGTATGTATGTATGTATCTATCTATCTATCTATCTAAGGAAAAGTGACCCATGAGAGAAGTGATATTAAAATAAACAGTATCCATACTTCCAAAATATGGATAACAAAAATTGGTCTCCAACTTTTGGATTACTGTCTCACATCCCATGATAACGTTGCTTTTTACTTTACACTTTTGTATCCAAAGGCATGGTTCCAGGTGGAAAATATAATACAATGGCTTCAATTCTACAAATGAATGAACATGTGCTCTAGGTTATTCTTTGGCTTTCAGATGTTTAGATATCATTTTACTGTTTAAGTGTATCAGATCCACAATGGGATCCTGTCAAATGTTTTCAGTAGTTTTTAAAAGCTCCAAAAATGAAATGGACAGTGGAAGAAAGTCCATTTGAATTTAATGGGTTAGAAACGGGTCTCTTGCCAGCTGCCATGAACTAATAGGGCTCATAACCTAAGAAAGATTGGCACAAATAAAACATGGAACAAAGTCCTCCATAAGAATGGGTCATTATGCCATTGAAATGTACCATATTAACACAACTTAAATGTAGCGCTATTTGACGGCATGGGGACCCAAATTCAAGGGCTAACTCAATTTGTCACATTTTACCAAGGAACGTGTAGAGCGTGTGGTTTTGTCTGTGTTAGGTCTGTCCCTATTGCTGTCCCCACATACTGGTCATTCTTAATTCAGGTGTGTAAGTCCTTGCTCTGTGTGTGTAAACCAGAGTAAGATGCCATAATCTGTGCAATAGAATAATGTTTGTCCCAAATTGCTGCTCAACTTGAAGAAAGCTGTTTTAAGAGAATTAAAAGACCCCAGAAAATAAGCTAGAGCTTTGGAAATACTGCTCTTGCAGTCAGCACTGATGTAGAATAATTACTTTAATGCTTTATCAGCTCCAGTATCAATTCATAGCATCATATAATATAGCATTTTGTATTTTTAATAGATAACTTTGCATTTTTACTCAATATCCCTTCAAAACACTTTTTAAAGATTTAAAGCTAAGAGTGAGTTACATGGAGTTTTGTTTTACTTCACTGAGAGTTTTAGGTGAAGTTCTTTATGGAATGAAATTCTCTTTCCATTCTTTTTCAGCTGATTAATGACTTAAAGCAAATGAAAAACATTTCAATTTTTATTGGTGCTAGAAAAAATGGCTATATTCCTGTTTCTTTTTCAAATGTTGTTTCTTGTTGCTTGTTAGATTATAAAATGGAAGCTGTAGACTTTCTATTTTGACTGGCCAAAAAGCTCCACATACAAAAATACAGAATATAAATGAGGTAAAAGGTCCAGGTTCCAAGGTCAAAAATTGACATACTCTTTGTTATATTTAATTTCAATACAAAATCATACCACCTCTAAGCACATAGTTTGCAAACCGATTGAATGCAGCTCACAGGCAGGTTTCATTTGATTAGCACAGTGTAAGTTTTTGAGTTGTCAATATGTAAAAATTTGGAGAGAGCTTATATCAAATCCTAGGTATCTAGGACCCCCATCCCTACACAGCTCAAATTCAGTAGCTGCCTACCAACTACCCTGTTTTGGCAGCACCCACCCTCCCCAATTTTTCTCAGTCCCCATTGCTTCTTCTTCTCTTACTGATACAAAGGCCCTCCATGAATTGCCATTTACCACAATGACTGTGATATTACATGGCTTGCTTTATTCATTTACTTGACCTGCTAGACCCCTGAAGTCATTTGAATTTGTGTCCACGTTATGTGAAGAGGTCATTGTTATGAACACAGGGAGCACAACAGAAAAATCTAAGTGTTTCTCCAAGGCAAAATGTAAAGTTGACAGAAGAAATCTGTTCAAACATCAGCATGCTGTTGTGTATTCTCTACTACAAAGTTCTTCAAATCTTTCTGTTGGGGAACATTTTGGCAAGGCAAAGGTCCTGGAAGACCACATACAGTCTCTTTCTTTCTGCCTGAAAAAATGCCAATATTTTACCTTAGTAATAAAAGGATGTTTAAATGTCTGTTCTCGTGCTTTTTCATGTATAAATTAAATCTGTAGTGGGGAATACACTTAAACCTATTGCCTAGCTCTCTTTCTTTCTAGTACTAATCCCCACTTCATCACCAGCATATTCATGTGCTTTATTCTTGGGAAGGGCACAGAGATTCCTGTGTGACCAACAACCACATTTTAAGAATCACTTTTATCTAAATCACATCAGACTCATAAAGTCACACTTTACTGGCACTCCCTTAGATTCCACCTGTAATTTGATCTCAAGGGGGCTGCAATGTTATTCTCTTTCCATGCTACATCTACTATTCTTATTTTTGATTCATGCTATTAATCCACTTCTATCTTGTATTTTTAAAAACTCACTAAAATGCAAAGAATTATCTGCTATATCTCCCTGATACTAATTCCCTTAGCACTTTCCTGAATAAAAAGAAGAGTGATGAAGTGAAACCACAGATATCCAAAAGAAGATGGCCAGCCAGTGGTAAAAATTTCAGTAACCACTCAGTTATGGATGCTACCAGTGAAAACAATGGGTACCCACTCAACAGTATGGTCATCAGCTAAACATTCAGGTTTACACTAATGAATGAACAGACACAATAAATTAGCCATCAAATAAAGATTCCTATGGAATAATCTTTTTTAGAAAACAAACAGAATTCTGTATTATACAAATGGGAAAGAAAGCATAAGAACAATTTTAAGTCTGAAAGGAAATTGGAGAAAACACATGTTCCTGACAGGAAAGGAACCAGAGACTGGAATCATCATCTTTGCTGTGATGAATGTCAGCATGGCTGTATCGTCAGTAGCCAGTGCAAAAATGACAACATTTAAAGTAATGGCATTGACAGTCATAAAATGGCAATTACTGTGTGTGTGGCTTTTTTCAGGCCTCTCCCAGCATATCCAGGATGTCCATTCTCATCAGGCCAGACAGGTGCCTTGAAAGCCAGGTCATTAGCAAAGGATTCTGAGGATGTCCCTTCATGTTTTGTTTCTGTTTGAGTAAAAATCTCAAGTTGTTTGGTTTGCTCAGGGGAATATCCCCCAGAGTTCTAAGACCTCAAACCAACCCCCAAAGAGTCATCCCCTGGGAGGAGATGGTGTGAGAGAAGGCCAAGGGTCGGGGGTGGGGGCTTGTGTGTGAAAGTTGTACACCTTCTCCAGATATGAGTCTTTGTGGAAGAAGGAGAAGAAGGAGAATGAAGAAGCTCAGCTAGAATGATGCAAGACATTGGCAGCCTCTTTTATTGTCTATGAGGTCTTTTTTACTCTTCTGAATCTGAAAAAAAGAAAAAGAAAAAGAAAAGTGTCAATGCTGCCTTTCCCCCCCACCTCCACCCTCCAAGTCTGAGGAGAAGAAAATCTAGGGGACAAAATATGTGAGAACTAATTAAACATTTCCATACTGGTCATTGCGGTGTCCCTTGTAACAAGATTTGTTCTTTCCATAGGGGAAAATCTCAGTGCAAAACTGTAACATCAGTCCATTTGAAATCTTAATAGTTGCTATAAACTAGATTAGCAAACATTTGGTCATGCAATAGGGATAGTAAGCCACCTTCTTTTGCAATGGAGATGACGGTTTTGTTGCCAGATCTGGTCAATCTGTCTCAAGGGTCAGTGGGATTGGAAGAAATCAGATTCATCTAATCCCAACTGTTTTCACATCAAAAGCAATGCTCCTGTCTCAGAATTCTTGCCCCATCCTCAGAAGTTTCCCAGAGACATTTAATCAAGATATGTCCTAGCCCAAATCATTGTGCAGATGAATGAATCACCTGAGTTCTCCAGTGGACCCAGAGCAAGGGGGTGGAGGAAGACGACAAAGATGGAAACAGGACTAAATTAATGGAAAATAGATAATATTGCATTTTTTTTCAACTGATATGCTCTACCCCATGTAACCTCAAAGGTCTTAGGCAGAATTTAAAACAACAGCCACAACAAAACCACCATATTATTTCTTCCACTTGGTGTTGCATGCTCTGCAAGTCATCATGCCTTATAGTTAGAAAGTGTTTCCTCCTATGCAGGGCTCCAGTGGGCTTGGGCTTTAAGAAGGGTAACACCATTATCTACAGAGATGTTAGAAGCCTTTACAGGACAAGGAAAGTTTTCCATTCAACTTTAAAGACTAAGATACTCTCCTAAGATTTAGGTGAATTTAGCAGAAAACTCATTGGGAGATAGGAGAACTCCTTCTGATCTCTTGTAATTACAGTCAATTCTCAATTTTCCAGGGGCCATTGATCCAAGCTTCCTGCTGTTCCTCTAACTTTATTATGTTCTTGATTGTTCATTATGTTTACCCTCCATTAACACCTTCACCTATTTGAGAGAAATAACAGATAAAAGTGAGGCTTTAGACCAATCACTTTACTCCAATACAAGCACTGATAAACTTGCCAGTGAGAGAAGGAGATGAAACAAAAGCTGAAATCAAGGATGAGAAATTTTCCGTTGATGCTGATAATCCATGCACAGTTTGGTCCACATGGAAATTGCAATGGACTTTGTCCTTAGTATTCTGACCCTGCCATTATGAAGTTGGGATCATATGGTATGAGTCTTCTTTTAGAGAGTCATCATAATACTAACCACCTTCAGAGATGTTCCCTGACCCTCAAATGTAAAGCCCAATTTTGTTAGGATGACAGAAGGTTGGGTTTGATTTTTTAATAACAGACCCATTGGTTGGAAGGAAGCTAGAGACAGATAGCTGGGGATAGCTGATAAGGACCACTATTTAACTCAGTGAGCCCCACCTGGCCAACAAGGAGAGTGATGCACCTCCAGCAGACTGGGTTAGCAGAGACCCACGGTCTAGACTGCTGGGTCCCAGAGATGGAAAGAGGTCTATCTAGGGTTTTAATGAAATCCAAAGGCTGTTAAAAGGAGATATTCCTCCATTTCTAATCACTGGAAAAGGAGATATTCCTCCATTTCTAATCACTGCTTATGGGTGAGATGGTGGAGTGTTCCATCTGGCTGTGGATCTCCATCCTCCCCTCCAGCTTTGGGTCAAGGGGTGAAGGGAAAGGGTGAACAAAAGAAGTTTGTGTGTTTAAGCTGTGCCTGTGTTCATTGTCATTAAATACAACCAGCAATAAAAGAACAAGAAGCATATGTTCTATAGCTGGGTCTGTGACCTGCTGACCTGTGTGATCATTCCTGGCCTTCCCAAACATATGCCCTCTAAAAGTAACTTCTGTTTGTGAATTTCTTAAGGCACTTAAGAAATACCCTAAGGTCCTATGTCATAGCTATCTGCAAAATAATGTTCCAACCCAGACTGCTGACTCTTTGAGAACAGGGAAAATACCTGTTTATAACACTTCTTGCATGTAGTGCAATGCCTGACGCATAGTATATGCTCAACAATTTTTTTTTTTTTAATGAAAAAGAAGAGAATTGAATAAGCATGAAGAGGATGGGACTGATAAGGTTTGGTGATGAATAGGAGGTTTCCCTCCACCTGTTTTCTAATTTTGACTTTCACAGCATGAAACGAAAATTTAAAAGAAAATAATAAACACCCTAATTATATATTTTATTCAATAGTAAGGTATGATATATCAAAATATTTACATTCCCTATGAAGAAGCCCAACTATGGATGGCTTTCTATGGAGCTAATCTCACAGAGAAGGAACACCTGCTATCCAGGCAGCTTTGGCATGGTTTGTAAATCAGGCCTGGTCCTCTTTTCACTCCACATCCTGTCTTTCATTGTGTTTTGGTTTTATGTATTTGTTTTCAATATCAACTGAAATTAAGTAAGCATCAGCAAGACTACAACGTATATGAAAATGAGGACCCTGAAGACAAAGTGTTAATAGGCCACTCTGTGTGTAACTGGGATGCATGACTTTTTGAAGGCCACAAAAAGTAGTTAAATCCTTCCACTTTTTTAAGAGTGACTGATGAATTGAAATGGAAACTTTCTTGCCACATCTTGGAATAATTCAGGAAAATATATTTAAGTGCCTGTCCCTTTACCCAAGACTTTTTATATCTCACAAGGTAAAGCTGTGAGGACTTTAAATCCTGAAGTGGAAATACATGGTATATGAATTCACGGAAAGGTATTTAGTCTATGGGAGCATACAATCATGTTTCAGCAACTTCATTTAGAAAATTGGGAGATGGACTTAAAACAATGTGGCCTTATTTATGGTACCATGCTACTCCCACAGGTAAGTGCAGATGCTGGATATAGGTCTTAAAACCATGTGATTTAAAGATAATTGGTTTTAGAAGAAGATTGAAGTTCAAGTTAACATGACTTGATTCTAAAAATGTGTTTATCCATTATAATGTTTATTCCTGGATCACAAATGGAGTGTCAATGAGGCAGCCCTCATAATAATTTGTCACTGGGCTTAAAAAATATTTTAAATGCATTTCTCTTCCATTATTCTTGGATTTGATGTTTCTACAGCCTGATTCAACTATAACCTAAACTCAAAAAAGTAAGCTGACTTGGCTGAAGAGAGAGCTGGGATTCAAAACCAGATTTTCAGGTCCTAGGAACTCTGTACCATAGCTGCCTCCCTATGGAGTCGACTTTCTACGAAAACAGCAAAGTGGTACGGCACACACCTGACAAGTTATAAAACTCTAAATAGAAAAAAAAAAAATGAAGAATAAGCGTAGAGAAACCAAAACCAACTTTAAATGTCATGTAAGACTTCTATTGGGCATATGAATGGGTCCTTTTTTTTTTTTTTTTTTTTTTTTTAATAAGAAGAAAACACTAAGAAATAACAATTTTAGAGTTATCTGTTAGGCTTTATCCAGGTATGGATTTAATTGTCCTAGGTCACAAGTACATGACAGCTATTTTAAAGGGTTATTTTCAACATGTGCCTGCTTTCTCCTTGCCCTAAACAATAGAGCATATGATTATAATAGGATTATTCTAAATGAATTTTCACCACAAATAATATCCATGCTACAGTTCTGCTAAGACAAAATCCTCTCATCATGTATTATTCCAGCACAGAAAAATAAAACAGAAGGACAGATAGACAGACACATAGATAGATAAACCAGATAGATAGATAGATAGATAGATAGATAGATAGATAGATAGATAGATAGATAGATACATACATACATACATACATACATACATACATACATACATAGACAGACAGATGACATTTGTGGGAATGTAACTTCTTAAAACCTTGCCTATGTCATTAATTCCTAAAATTTACCCACTTGATCCAAACACACAGAATGAGAACAGTACAAGAAGGGAACGGTTAGGTTAGTGCAAAAGTAATTGCGGTCTTTACCATTACTTTCAATGGCAAAAACCACATCTACTTTGCAGCAACCTAACAGTTCTTAAGTCTAACCCTTTCCCTCTTTGCCTTTCCTTTTGCTCCAATGCATCTGTGCTACCACTGAAAATAACAATGATGTTAAACTCTTCCTCTCTACCCTTGTTGAACACTCTTTTGAGCAGACATGGGTGCTTACCTGTACCCTCACCTGCACCTCTGTGAATCAGGGATGTTGACTTACCATCAGAGGAGTTGTAGGAGTTACTGATGCCTGACTTTTACTTGTCTGCTAAAAGTGGGCAACTGTCTCTGTTCTTCTGTCCCACACTGCCCAAGGTATCTTACTGCCTTCATGCTCTGTTTTAAGAATGTAGCACGTTAACACAAAGAAAACAATTAAAACACTGAACTCTCTAAATGCCCCCAAGGCCTGGCCCACTTTTAGCAGACAAGTAAAAGTCAGGCATCAGTAACTCCTATAACTCCTCTGATGGTAAGTCAACATCCCTGATTCTAGAGGGTGCAGGTGAGGGCACGTTACCAAGCACCCATGTCTGTAAAGGTTCGTTTCTGATCAGTCTTTGAATCTGTGAAGTCAGGAAGAAGTCGAGGACCATAAAGAAAGTCCTTCAGATCAAGTAAGTGAGGCTTGGATTTTAGATCTGAAACATTCTGACTACTCTTCATGTTTTTCTCAATTTTATCAGTTCAGGAAAAGCAGAAAAGACTCTAAATGAATGAGAAAAACAAACAAACAAACAAACATTTTCTGATGTTTTCAGTATGGCTCCAGGGCATAGAATAAAAATAGCATATATTGTAGGGGGCTAATACTTAAGAAACGTAGATGTCGTCACTCAGAGAGCAGGGTGCCCATCAGTGGAGAATGCTAAGAAAAAATGCAAAGAGGGGAAGCTTGAATACTTGCTGAATATTGCATTTTAATAGCTTTTTTGAGCATGTGGGTGTCTAGACAAGAAATGACATTACCAATGTAGACAGTGTTAGGTTCTGCCTTTGGCACATATTTACTTCAAAGGTACCAGTTATTTTAAATACTTTTTATAATGTTAATAGAGTTTCTTTTGGCAAACGTATTGTTACTTGTGTTTCTCAAATTCCTCGCACAGAATCTGACAGAATATCATTTTTCTAGGAGAAAATATTTATTTCATGATTACTAAGTTTTATTTTAAACATCCTGAACATCAGTATTAAGGAAAAAAGAAAAATCACACCTTGCCCAGTAGTTACAAAATTCTAATTCCCTCTGTCAAACCAGATTCCTTTACAAATACAGTGGTACATTAATAGTTCCACAGAGAATCTAGAAGACAGAGTGAAACAATGAAACTTACGTAGCAATAACTACAAGGGAAAAGTTGTTCAGAAAGTCTAATTTTATCATTAACAAAGAGTTCACTATATACTTTTATTTGACATTTCTAATATGTAGTTATTTGGTAAGAGACTGGGATCTAAACACCTATATAAAAAATAAGAATTGATGTTAGAAGTTTCCCTTAGTACAACACAATTTATTTAAACCCATCAATCTCATATATCATATAATATATAATATTAATATAATCCACATATTATGGATTTGTTAATATATTTTCCCTCAGTCCATAAAAAAAAAAAAAACCAATTATGTTGGATTTAAGCACCGCTGAATTCATAATAACTCTTGTTGTTGGTTCAACCTACAGCACAGCTTCCAAAATTAAGTAGAAAATGACAGTGAAGTATCTAGATCAAAATGTTTAACCAAAAAACCTTTTAGAGTTTAATTAGTGAAGTTTTAACTAGATACATGAGAATGACAGACATCAAAAAATAATATTACAATTCTCTCCTCTATGGATTTTTTGTTGTTTTCCTTGGACTGGAACACATGCGTATATGTATATATGATTTAAGATATATGTAATATAGTTTATCATATAGGTTATATATTATATAGGGTATAATATATAGGGTATATATTGTATATATGATATATATTAATATATTTTACATGTTCTATGTCATATATGCATCATATATCAGATATATCATATATGATTCATATACCATATGTATCACGTTTGTATACTACAAACGTGAATTTCAAGATACAAAAATCTACAAGAGGACAATGGTAGTCACCTGCCATCTTGTTCCTGTATAATTCCTTTATATTCATTATCTACCATCCTTGAAAAGCACAAGGACATTCACTGAACCTGAAAGTATATAAAAAATGCATTGATTTGAAATGGATGTTTATAAGCAAAAGCGCTAACTGTTCTGATTCACTATGACTCAGATGAAATGCTAGAACCATGAGTAAGTAATAGGCTTTGTACTTCCATGCTCCCAAGAGCACAAGTCCATAGCAAAAAATGAACAAGGTGCTTTTTCAGGCTAACCCCGTTTGGCCACTTCCCACTCACATATTATGGATTGGTTCATAGATTTTCCCAAATCTATTAAAAAACCCAATTATGTTGGGTGTAAGCATCACTGAATTCACAATGGCTCTTGTTGTTCGGTCAACCTACAGCACAGCTTCCAAAATTAAGTAGAAAATGAGAGTGAAGTATCTAAATCAAAATGTTTAATCAACAAAATCTTTTAGAGTTTAATTAGTGAAGTTTTAACCAGATTCATGAGAATAACGGACACCTAAAATAATATTACAATTCTCTCCTCCATTTATTGACTCCTTGTTGTCTTCCTTGGACAGGGACATTGGAGTGGAGAGTTGAGATATTTGTCAAACTACTTGAGAAAATAAGGTTGTAAATGCTTTAAAAAACATGCTAAACCACAGCATTTCCTTACTATTGATGTTCCACATGACATAAATATGTGAAGTAAATGGCCCACAGGAGTTTTCATGGACAAATGGCTAAGGGAAATGGGATATTAGTCAGAATTTGTGTTCTTATGATGACTTAATTGGAACCCAAAGCACTCCAGACATTTGGTCCCTCTTTGCTCATGAAAAATAACCTACACGGATGCTGGATTCTCATGTTGAAAGCAATTCCTTCATTAAAGAAATGTCTACTTTTCGTCAATATACAGAAGGCTGCAGGATACCTTCCCAGAACTAAGAAATATTATCCTTTGAGACAGAAACAAGTTTAAAACCTAAAGGATGGGATTAACTATATGTAGAAACTGCCGCAAATTAGCAGATTTTGACTTCAGTGGCATGACCACTAGTGAAGTATATTACAAATGATTCATTTCTAAAAACAGTTAAGCACTGGAGTTACAAAGGGTTAATTTTTAAGGTAAGGAGAAGAGATTCAAAGTTACTGCTATGGCAACACTGTCTTGGGTGTGAGAGAAAAGGACAGGGTAACAGCTTGTCTTCCCAGTTCACATTCCTTGGCCTATTTCACACATCACATTATCTGGGCACACCTTCAGAGGGGTGTAGAGCCAGTGAAAATCTGGTAGTCTAAAGTGGACAAAAAATAATGAGAAAAAAAAATCGAGAACATCTACCTTAAAAACAATGAAGTATTGTCAAGATTAAGGCCCAGAAAAGCAATCAAAGATGACTGAAAGTGAACAAGAATAATAATCTACTCCAAGATATTAACACATCTGATGACTGAATTAATGTGTGGCTGAAAAACAGGCAAGAAAAGGGGTGCCATAGCGGGGTGCCTCTTGCACTGTCAGGATATAGACCATGCAAGATGACCCATATTCACTCTTCGTGGCAGGTCTGTCCCAATGATAGAAACAGATTTCAAGATATTCTATGTTAAGATCACAATTCATCAACAAAGTCCCCTTACATGTTCAGTTCAGCAGCAACCTTCTGATACAATTTGACTTTTCAAGTAGGTTTTCCTTCAAGAAGAAACACCAACTGGCCAGTTGATATGAGGATTCCAGCGTATGTAGAGTATATATTTCACATTGTACATCAGTAAACTGTCAGTCAAAACTATGCACTGGTCACAAGTATTCATTTCAGTGTCAACAAATCCTCTCTAGCATAATCAACTCTTCCTTTACTGTCAATATGGAATTCCTTGTTCTGCCATTGTGTAGAGCTCTTCTGGCTAATCAGCAAGCCTCTTTTTCTAATCATCACATATCCCCTAAGCTTCCAGATGAAAGAATTTTGTGTTTCCCAAATGAGACCATTCTTACATAAATAATAAAATGATGAATGGCAAAGTAAATTTCACTAAAAAGTCCTATGTCAAGAATTCTCAAAATGCCAAACATTTTCTATTACGTGTAGTGACGCAACATAAACTAGGGTAGAAGTTTGAACAAAAATGGTCACTAAGACCACCATCCTCTAAGAATGGTAAATCCATTAGAATTTTGTCAAAAATCACATCAACAGTTCCTTAGAAATAGATCTTTCAGCAATTGGGAAAAATATTAAAGGAATTACAAAATTCTCCATAACCTCTTCTACATCTAGCGGGTATAAGATTAATTCAAATATGAGTGTGCTGAAGACAAGTAAGTGTGTTCAAGTGTTGCTATGGCTCTGCATGGACCAATGCATAGCCAGTGTCAACAAGTGATAACACGAAGCCCTATAAGAAGAAATAGCAGAGATTGGAAAACTAAGGTGATAAAATGAAACATCAACCAAAAGGAAAGTTTTGAGGTATCTAAAATAGGGCAGTTCTTTATTCTGGCATATAAAGACAGTCCAAAACCATCATCCTAAGTAGTATGGGGACATTGTTTTTGGAAAAAAGAATAATGTGAGTATGATTCCTTGAGATGAGAAAACTGAAACACAGGTGTCCATGTCAATAAGAAAACTGACGATGCCCTCAGGGTCCGTATAACCAGTGAATGCACACCTCCTGAATAATGGTCATGTGACAAAGCATTTATTGTTTCTCAAATCTCTGGAAATGAACCTAAGACAGAAACAATCTCTAGTAAAGACATACATGTGTCTCAGTTCTACCCACAGCCTGCTGTCTGACTCTTTTCTCCCCAGATCTGCAAAGCAGGGCACACCTCCACATCTGTACAGGCCCCCTCTATCTTTCACCACCAGCTTCATTGAAGAGCAGGTCATGATGCCTCACCCTATAGGCAACTAACAAACATTTTAAAAAATATGAACATGATGAAAATTAAGTACAACTCAAGTGTAAAGTTGCACCCTTCTGCTGTTTTTATTAATGGCTTGGCAAACCAATTCAAACAGAACAAAAGATATCTTAAAAGCTCAGAGTCCTCTATTCCAAATTTATTTATGTACTCTATTTCAAACTAACTTGTTAGGAATCATCTATTTTTTAAAAATTAGGAAAAAAAAAACAGAAAAAACACATACATTTCTTCAGGTGACCCCTCTGAGCCATGTAGCAAGTCAAGGTCATGAGACAACAGCCTTGTGAAGAATTATATAATTTAGATATGATTAGAGGCAAATTCCTATAATGTACACAACAACCCTTTTGATCACAGTTATTTGTTCTAGCAAACTAACAAGAATACTGGCTACATTGCCTCCTCCATTGTTTCTGTACTAAGATCCTAAATAGGAGAATATGAGTATCTTGAGAAATATTCAGAAAGAATGGTTGTAAGAAATACAATTTCCTTACTGAGAAAACAAACTGACAAAGCTGTGTCCTGACAGCCACAGTGAAATGCAAAGCTAAGAAATTATTATGTGGACGTAATATACATATCCTCTCATATAAGCTTTATTTTAATAGGTTTTAAATTTGGCTTTTAATTTTCACATCCCTAATGATGTCAAGGATCTTTTAATGTGCTTATTTGCTACTTGTATATCTTCTCTAGTGAAATGTTTGTTCAATTTTTTTGTATGTTTTTAATTGGGTTGTTTTCTTATTATTTAATACTGAGTATCTATATTTAATGAATCAGTTGTTTAACAAATATATGCTTTGCAAATATCCTCCCAGAATGTGAATTGCCTTTTTACTCTCCAAATAGAGGCTTTTGAAGAAAAGAAGTTTAAAATTTTGATAAAGCATAATTTATCAATTTGTTTCTTATGGTTTGTACTTTTGTGGTCATGCCTAAGAAATCTTTGCTTAACCCAAGATCAAAAAGAGTTTCTCTTACATTTTCTTAACTAGAAACTGATAGTTTTACAATTTACATTTAGGTTTATGGTAAATTTTGAGATGATGCTTGTATATGATGTAAAGTATAGTTAGAAATTCATTATTTTGCATACAATATTCAAGCATTTCATCACCAGTTGTTGATGACTATCATTTTCCTTTGGAATTTTCTTTGCCCTTTATTAAAAATAAATTGTCCATACACATGTAGATATATTTTTGGACTATCTAAGCTATTCTGTTGACTTCTTTGTCTGTGTTGATGCCAATACCATGCTGCCTTAATTACCGTAGCTTTATAATAAGTCTTGTAATCAAACCTTCTGTGTAGTCCTCCAACTTTTTCCTTTTTCAAAGTTGCCTTGCCTATTCTGGATGCTTTGTATTTCTATATGAATTTTAGAATCATCTTGTCAATTTCTACCAAAAAAAAGCATACTAGGATTTTAATTGAGATTGTAATGAACCTATAGATCAACATGGGAAGAACTTACATGTCACCTGTCTCTGGAAAATCCCCAAATATTTGGAAATTAAACATTACACTTCTAAATAACTCTTAGGTCAATGTAGATTCCAAGTGGAAATTAGAAAGTATTTTGAGCTGAATGTGAATGAAAATGCAGCGTATCAGAGTTTGGATCATGATGCTAACACAGTACTTAAGAAAATCTATATCACAAAATGCCTATATCAAAAAAAGAAAAAAAATCTCAAATCAGTAACCATGACTTTCACCTTAAGAAACTATAAGAATAAGACAAAGTAAACCCACTAGCAAGTAGAAGAAAGGAAATAATAAAGATTGATATTAACAATATAGAAAACAGAAAAACAATAGAAAATATCAATGGTGATGATTGATAAAATATATTAACCTCTAGCCATACAGATCAGGGAAAAAGAGAGAAAACACAAACTACACATATCAAAAATGAGAGTGATAACATTATTAAAACTTCTAAAGATATTAAAAGAATAATAACATAATACGAACATCCTTTCAATTTAATTCTATTGTGGTCCGTGAACATATTTGTTTGCCTTGAATCCTTTTGAATTTATTGGGACAAATTTATTCTTCCAGAATATAGTCTATCTTTCTAAATATTCTGTATGCGCTTGAAAAGGATGCGTATTCCTCTATGGTTGGGCATTCTAGGAATGTCAATTATGTCAAGTTGATTGACAGTGTTGTACAAGTCTTTGTTTCCTTGCTGATTTTCATATCTATTTAGTCTATTAATTATTGAGAAAGACATATTAATGTCTCCAAATAAATTGTGAATTAAAAATGTTTTTGCAGTTTGTTTCAAGTATTTGGTGTAGAAATGTAAAAAATGATTATATTATCTTGATAAATGGACAACATTATCATTATAAAATGAACTTCTTTATTGTTGAAACTTATTTATTCCTGTCTTTGTTCTAATATCTACTTTGTCATATATTAATATAGCCACTCGGGCTTTCTTTTGATTAGTGTTAAGACAGTATCCCAATTTACAACCTTTTACTTTTGTGCTATTTGTGTCCTTTTTTGATTGTTTTTGTTTTTATTTGTATATGTTTATGTGGTATACGTGTAATTTTGTTGCATTAATATATTTGATAGTGGTGAAGTCAGGAATTTTATATTTGTGTCTTTTTGTATAAAGGCATAATATATTTGAATATTACAATCTCACAAATCTCTGCCTTTTAATTAAGGTGTTTAAGTCATTTATATTTAATGTGATAACTGATTTGCTTTGTTTTAATTCTATAGTCTTCCTATTTGTTTTCTATTTGTCTCACCTGTTCTTTGTTCCCTTCTTACTGTTTTTCTACCTTGTTTTGGATTAATTATTTTAGGATTCCATTTTATCTGTTGTTGGCTAATCAGCTATATATCTTTCTTTTGTTGTTTTAGTGATTGCATTAGAGTTTATAATATATATTCTCTTAATTTACCTCAATCTATCTTCCAGTGATTTTTATAACACCTCATGCATGATACTGAACCTTACAATAGATATCCCATTTCTGTCCTACTGGACTTTTTGCTACTGTAGTCATACATTTTATTTTTGTATATGTTATAAACTAAACAGTACATTTATATTATTTTGTTTGCCTAGTCAATTATCATTAAGATAAATTAGAAAAATCATATATATTTATCCATGTAGTTGCCATTTTTAATGCTCTTCATTCTTTTGTACAGATCCATATTTTCATATAGCATAATTATCCTTCTGCCTTTCCTTAAAATTTCTTGCATGGTGGGTCTACTGGTGATGAATTCATTAAGCTTTTGTATGTCTAATGAAAACTTCTTAATTACATCTTGGTTTCTGAAAAACATTTTTTGCTAGGCACAGAATTCTTTGTTGACTTTTTTTCCTTTCATTAATTTAAAAATTTAGCTCTGTTGTCTTCTCATTTGCATTGTTCCTCACAAGAAATCTACTGTCATCCTTACGTTTGTTTATCTGTACATATGTGTAATTTTTCTCTGGCAGTTTTTAAATTTTTCTCTTCATCACTGGTTTTGAGCAATCTGATTATAGTATGCTTATGTATAATTTTCCTTATATTCCCTGTGCTTGAAATGTGTTGAGCTTCTTGAATCTGTGGATTTATAGTTTTCATCATCTGGCAAAATTATAGCCCCTGGTTTTTCAAATATTTTTCCTCCTCTCTCCTCTACCTGGGGATTCCAAATACACATTTATTAGGCTACTTGAAGGTGTCCTACAATTCTGTTTTTATTCTTTTTTTCTATTTCCTTTTGGGTAGTTTCTATTGCTATCGTTTTGCTACTCTTTTCCTCTCCAAAGTCTAATTCCACCCACTTTATTTACCATTAATCTCATCTAATGTTATTCTGTCAATACCATCTATTGCATTTCTCATATCAGATATTGTAGTTTTCATATTTAGAAGTTTGATTTTAGTCTTTAAAAAAAATCTTCCATATCTCTACTTCTGAACATATGGGCTACACTTATAGGAACTGCTTTTATGTATTTGTCTGCTAATTCTAACATCTGCTTCAGTTCTGGGTTGGTTTCAATTGGTTGGGCTTTTTCTTTATTGTGGGTAGTGTTGCTTTGCATGCCTGGTAATTTTTTATTGGATGCCAAACATTGTGAATTTCACCTTGTTGGGTGCTCGATATTTTTGTACTCTCTATATATATCCTTGAGTTTTATTCTGGGATGCAGTTAAATTACTTGGAGACACTTTGATCCCTTTTATGTCTTGCTTTTAAGATTGATAGATAGAACCAGAGCAGCATATAGGCTACAGCTAATTATTCCCCATGACTA
Source organism: Papio anubis (assembly GCF_008728515.1). Classification (NCBI taxonomy): domain Eukaryota; kingdom Metazoa; phylum Chordata; class Mammalia; order Primates; family Cercopithecidae; genus Papio; species Papio anubis. The sequence goes on from NC_044979.1 coordinate 101,790,099, forward strand.
AAGCAAGACAAATATGAGTCTTTTACCTAATTTTCTTTAAATAATGAATATTTAAATCTGGCTAGTGGGAACAGACACTTTTCCCTGACTTCTGTGAACATCAGGACTATTCCCTCTAATCCTCTTGGATGGTTCTGTTCTGGCCTCAGGTAGTTTCCTCATTGCATGGTTGCTCAGTGTAGTAGTTTCCCTTTACACACAGAGGATATTTTCTAAGACTCCCAGTGGATACCTAAAACCTCAGATAGTACTGAACCCTATATGTATTACATATACATTTCTTTTTTCTTCTTCACAATTTCACTGATAGAATATTTCATTCTTAGTATAGATCTTAACAGCCTCAGCATAAATTTTTTTTTCTTTCCTTATTAAGTCAAGAACTTTCATCTTTTTACTTAAAGGAAGTACTTTGTGGTTTCTCTTTGGCATATCTGAATTGCCAAAATCTCCATTTTTATGCTTTGGAGCCATTGTTAAGTAATATAAAGGTACTTAATTGCAAGCACTGTGATACTTCAACAGTCAATCTGATAAACAAGACAGCTACTAAGTGACAGCAGGGTGACAAGTACAGCCAGTAGAGTGTGGATAATGCTGGCCAAAGAGATTATTCACATCGTAGGTGGAATAGAGCAGTGATATGGTTGCCTGTGTTCCCACCCAAATCTCATTTTGAATCAGAGCTCCCATAACTCCCACGTGTCATGGGAGGGACCCGTTGGGAGGCAATTGCATTATAGGGGTGAGTTTTTCTCATGATAGTAAATAAGTCTTACGAGATATAATGATTTTATAACGGGCAGTTCCCCTGCACACGCTTTCTTGTCTGCCACCATGTAAGATGTGTCTTTGCTCCTCCTTTGCCTTCCACCATGACTGTGAGGCCTCCTCAACCATGTGGAACCACGTGAGTCCATTAAACTTCTCTTTCCTTTATAAATTGCCTGCTTTGGGGTATGTCTTTATTAGCAGCCTGAGAATGGACTAATACAAGCAGGATGGCATGAGATTTCACCACATTCTCAAAATGGTGTGCAATTTAAAACTTATAATTGTTGATTTCTGGAATTTTCCACTTAATATTTTCAGACCACAGTTGGCTATGGGTAATTGAAACCACAGAAAGTGAAACTTTAGTAGTACTGTACTCTTACATTTTTCAGATCTCTGGAGTTTAACTCTCTGTAATCCTCTTCTCTCCAGTATTTTATTCTGTTAACTAAAGCCATCTTGGTCTCCCTGGATTTTTATCCAAATTCTCAACTCAGAGAGTCAATGAGATGTGCTTATGTCACTCCTCTCTATGCTGCCTGGAAGTCCTCTCAAGGCAGTAAGCTGAGACACTTGTAGGGCTCATTTCATTTATTTCCTGGCTCTCAAAGATCACTGTTCTCCATTTCCTGATGTCTGTTATCTTAAAAAGCACTCTTCCACATATGTTGTCTGGGGTTTTAGGTTGTTTCAGGTGGAAGGGTAAATCCAGTTCTTGTTACTTCTCTGGCAAAAGCAGACATTCATAGACTGTCTTTTGACGACCCTTTCCACTCTTCATAACTCACTTTTCAGTTTCATGAGACCATCCATAAACATTCCAGTTTCCAGAATATTCAATGAAGGAGAAACTCCTGCTGAATTCCCTCCCTAAGACCTGGTTCATAACCATGCAGGGCCTAATCATTATCTGTTATTTGAGAGGCACAAAAGATGGCTATCTCTTATTTCTCTGTTAATGTGATCAAGTAAAGTTAAGGGCAAGTTTGTATTTCAGTATAGCTATACTAAATTATAGCAACTCCATGAGGTTACGCTATTACAAACATGGCTAAAAATGCACTGAAAAGAATACATTTGTGTGGCACCCCATCAGTCTTCCAATGCCAATGGAAAAGTTTAAGCATGATTAGAATCTTGGCTCAGAGACCTAGATCTTTTTATGTCAATACATTTCTCCCTAGGGGTAAGTAAGGTACTTTCAAAGGACATCCATTCTTTGAAGTCAGTTAGAAAATTACTGCTGCAAGGTACTAAATAGTACTGCAGTAGACTTACAGAGATAATGTACAGCTGCAATGTGTTCATTATGCCAGGATGTAATTTACCTTTCAGCACATACTGCTTCCCTCTGTGCACGCCCTGGCTCATGGGAGTTTGGGAATAACCAATTGTGATCCAGTTTCCACTGGGTTTCTCTCTCAATGTTCACACTGGGCATGAATTGTACCCAGATACTCCCTCTCAAATATTAAAGAGAACTAGTCACCAGTGGTTCCCACGGATTGGTCTAGGGGTAGGGACATTAAAAATTGTTAAATTGACTCCCACTCATTATCAGACATCATAGGATCCAAAAAGAAATGTTCAAAAATGTATCTGGTTATTTCCACATAGTTTAAAAAACAATCAATATATTTACTGATCTACATATTTCCTTTTTAAATTTTTCTGAGGTAGAGAGCTTTAATGACCAAAAAGAAAAGGGTAGGTGGGACTCATCAACTGTTTTCTACTTCCTGCCAGCAAGAATTAGCTTTAGTCCTGTTAAAGGTTTTGGACTAAAATAGTGCAACTCAGTGAAACTCAGTGCTCTAAGTTCTATTGATACCAAAGCAGTAATTATGTCATATTAGTCCATCAATCAATATAAAATGCAAAGTTGTTCATGATTATGTTTGTGTGCAAACTTCCAAGTATACAGACATACCAGGACCTACTTGAGGAAGTGGAAGAACAGGCTATGGAGGAAACAGAGATAGACATTAAAAAATGTCTCTTTTATTTATTGCAGTCTGCTTACTGCCCCATGAGATCAAGAATCCTGCTCATTAAACAGTCAAACTTTACACTTATTTGCACAATAGAACATAAAATATATTTTATCACTCCCCCCCTTCCCCCCCAAAAAAACAGTTTAATTCTTTTAAATACTTGGGTATGATTCAGTTAAAAAGGGCACAGTTAAAAAGGCTTTATGAAGATGATAAAATGTAATCCACAACGCCCATATGACATCATTATAGTAGATGTTTGTACCACAATGTATAAATGTAACAAGATTCAAAATTGCATATGAAAAATTTGGGACTTGATTTATTCTGGGCTTTTATGCTATAGAAATTTAACAGGAAGCTGTGGGCCAATAGTTGGATACAGGATGGAGAAAGTGTCTGGGTTCTGGGTTTGAAGTTGATACCGTTCCTCCACCGTACATTTTCTGGCTTTGGATGCCTTGATTTACTATTGATGGCTGGCAAAGAGCTTCTGGTATTTAAACAAATAGAGTCTGTACTTACCTATAATAGAGTCTGGCTCAAAGACTGCCATTCTAAATTCTATTTTATTCTGTGTAATTTACTTCTTAGTCACAATTATTCAAGAAGGGTACACTCATTAGATAAGTGATTTCCATTTGCATAAGCACATTGGTTAAAAAAAAATTGCAAGTATGTGTTCCCAGGTATTATGTAATAAGACACCTGGAGTTAATTATTTGCATTGTCTTTTTAGAAAAAGTTTGAGAACTGTTTTCATGCATGCAAGCAAAAACAGCATGTCATAATGGCTTAGGGCAGAAAGCTAAAGGGGCTGCTTCCTTTATAATAGATGTGCAAAGAGTTATGCTCCAATTTCTTCTTACTCTTCCACCTGGTTACCCAGCATTTGTTCTTCAAAGGTATTCTAACCAAATGATTCACAGAAGAGTTTAGCATCAAATAGGATGTCTCCAGGGAGGTAAGATTTAGAGAGTCTGGGATGCTATCAAAAACCACTCTGTGGAAACTTTCATTTTTTGCTTAATATAATGTCTGTGTATGAGGGGATAAATAGTAATGAACCTGTGTGATAGCTGAAACAATGAAGTTTATGTAAAAGGCCAGGGCAGGTGTCTCAATCTTACAGTTCAAAGTGTGAAAGGTAATATAATTTGAACTTTAAGGTTTTAGAAAGAGTGAAATGTTATTTATGCTTGCGTTTTGCATTGTCATTGCCTTTAGGACTTGTTCTTGCTGGCAAAACTGTCTTTTACAACCATATATACTGCCTCCCAACATTAGCACTATACAGACCCGTTTTTGTTTTTGTTTTAAGTAAAAATAAGAACTAGTTCAAGGGAAAAAAGTGAAAACATAAAACATGAAACATTTCTTATTTATGCTGCATAATTCCCCATCAAAAACGTATAAATACATTAACAGTATATGATACTCCATTCTAGCTGTCTGATCAGCAAGTCCAAAATAAACTTTTTATAATGTTTAAGATGAAAAATGGCAAGTAGGAAAAGAAAGAGTATAGAAAACATTTGTGATGGAGGAAGTGTGGTGAAGGGGAAGATATACAGCAATAATTTATAAATTATTGATAAAGGTATAATAGTACCCTTTAAATATAGTGAAGGGTTTTTTCAGGATATAAGAATACATTCACAACCACTATTTCAATTTTGGGTATGATTCTAACAAGCTTACATTAAACTGCACATTTTATGGAAAGATGTAATGAGAATAATACGCTTACCATCTGTTTTCTTTGAATCATTTCCGATGTTAGAGTGATCCTTCTTGTCTGTCTTATTTTTACCATCTTTCAAGTCACCTGAAAGTAATAAACATGACAAACAGTACATGTATACAGCTGAGGGGGGTGTTATAAGCATCTTTAAACCTGTCAAGGTTTTAAAAAGTACAGCATAATTTTATAGTCACGAGAGTGTATGTGTCTGAGTGTAAATATCTTTTGTAATCACGTTAGGTCCTGGAAATTGGATTGTGATGCAGAAATTGAGACTGAAAGTTCTTGTTAAACAGAGTTGTAGTTATGTGTTTATCTTCTAACAGAAGCAGTTAAAATGTACTGTTAGGCTGTGGAGTGAGGAGAAACCCGAGCTAACTGTAAGTTCTACCAATTAATAGCTATTTAACTTCTCTGTGCTTCAGTTTTCTTATCTGCAAAATGGGTATGTTAACACCTATCTTATAGGCATATTGGATAAATTAGAAGGCATATCACTCAATACAGTTGTTATTATTCTACAACAGAGCTACAAATGGTATTTTAATAAAAGATCTTGTCAAAGTGTATGTTTGTAAAAGTTGTAAAACGCTATCCTTAGAAAGAACATGTGTCAGAAATGTATTTAACCCACTTATGAGGGAATAGTAAGAAGGTTCCAAGAATACTGGAGCTGGGTATTGATGAGTATTTTAGAAACATGTGAAAATACATTTGCTAGGTTAGAGACAAAACTGGTTATATCCTACAGGGCAATAAAACCATAACTTTTGGGGTTATCTTCTCTCTCAGTCAAAAATCTATAAATTAGCATATAACTTCACAGTACCTAGGCTTGAATCAAATAGTAAATAAAGTTAAACACAGTCATGTTCTTCAAGAGCATCAGTCAGCAAATTAAGGCCCCTGGGTCAATGATGCCCACCACCGATTATGGCAAATAAAGTTTTCTTGAAACATGGCCACACTTATTCATTTACATATTGTCTTTGGCTGCTCTCATGCTGCAATAGCTGAACTGAATAGTTGCCAAGAGACAGGCAAAGCCAGAAATATTTTCTATTTGGTCCTTTACACTAAAACAGTGCTGTACCCCTATCTAAAATAATTTAATAATCCCTGGGCATGTGTGTTCAACAATATGCTAGTATGACATGGAAAGGTCGGGGACCTCTTCCCCCAGCCTCATTTTCAAGTGTTGGATATCTTCGTACCAGTCTTAATAATGGAAGCTTTCTTTTTAGCCTGGATAAAACCAAGAATACATTCTCACTCAAATACTGGTACTTACTGAAGTCAAAAGATCCTAATAATAATTGGAGTGAGCTGGGCCTCCAAGGAGTGTGTATGAGGGACAGGATTTACTCTTGTTTACTTTATTTGTGCCAGGCAGTGTGCTAAATGCTTTGCATGCATCATTTTATTAAATCTTCTAATAGCTCCATTATGAAGGTACTATCATTGAAAGTAGACAGCTTCATCAAAGATTCATTCGCTAAATGTCCTATTTGTTAAATTTGCTGAATAAACCACTTACCAAATGATTGAGGATGTTTTCCAAATTTGAGTTTTTTTCTTGAGGTTCCTGCAGCCAGTTGCACAGACACAGGCCATTCCATCTATGTCAAGGGGTATGGACTGCTGACTCACACGTTTCGTACCCCACCCTGAACTCACATCTGCCCCAACTTTGCACCTGGATCTCCCTCTTGCAGCAAAACTACCAGGCCCTCAGCTATAGTATTTGCAACTTCTCTATGAAGCTCAAGTTTTAGATTTCAGACTTCTGTTTACTGTTTCCATTTCTAAATGCCTTTGGCCTATGAATTTATAAAGAAATGATTATCTAATGATAGATTCAGGACCATTTGGGGCTGTGATATATTCTACAAACCACATACTTTCAATGGAATTTGACAAATACTAAGCTAAGCTAGAAGTCAATAAATTTTCCAGGTTCCCTCTCATTCTTAATTCTGAAATGGGATGGACTGTGATATGGTTTGGCTGTGGCCCCACCAAAATCTAATCTTTAATTGTACCTCCCATAATTCCCATGTGTTGTGGGAAGAACCCAGTGGAAGATACTTGAATCATGGGGGCAGTTTCCCCCATACTGTTCTTGTGGTAATGAATAAGTCTCACGAGATCTGATGGCTTTATAGGGGAAAACCCCTTTTGCTTGGTTCTCATTCTTTCTTGCCACCACCATGTAAGACGTGCCTTTCACTTTCCACCATGATTGTGAAGCCTCCCCAGCCACATGGACCTGTGAGTCCATTAAGCCTCTTTTTCTTTATAAATGACCCAGTCTTGGGTATGTCTTTATCAGCACTGTGAAAACAGACTAATACAGACTGGCTGGAAGAATTGAGGAGCAGGGGAGTCTACTCTGGCCAGGATCCAAACCGGAGGATTTTAAGTAGAGGAGATGGTCATCACCTCTTCCACCACCAAAAGAGAAGAAATCCTTTAGAGGTCCCACGAAACCGTCCAAATACTGGCTTTTCCCTATTTTAAGGAAGCCAGAGATGTACTCAAGCATCTTGAGCCCTGTAGTCAAACTAGTTCCTTCTAGTTCTTTCTTCCCTCAGCGAGCCTCCACACTCTTAATGCATGCTTTTTAAGCCTTCTGGGTTGCTCTGAACTGGAGCTTTACCCACAGCTACAGCAACACCAGGATGTCTTCTGGAAGTCATGGAGACGGTTACCTTTGCTGGTTGCTAACCAGCAGCCCATGATGGTCCCTGTTCTCATCCAGGGATGGGGAGGCTGTGGGAGGAAGTCACCTCAACAAGAACAAAGATTAGAAGATTCTGTCACTGCCAATGGGTGTCCAAACCTTGAGAACCTCCTCCCTCACCAACATCCTTCAGCTCTAACTTGGAAGATATCCTGGGCACCCCACAAAGAAGGGGGCTGGTACAGTGACACATGCTTGTTTGATGATGTTGCCTGAGCAAAACCCATTAGGTAATTTCCCATGGGTTGTATCTGGAGCAATGACTGATGTGAGTTGTTACTCAATAAACAAGGGGAAGTGAAAAGACTTTCTGTGCAGTTATAAATCATTTTAATTAGGCTGCTGTAATACAGTCCTGAACCACCATTAGCCTTTCTTATTATTGCTCTAAACTGATTTCTTTTCCCACCTCTCATTTACAGCTTACTTTTTAAGGGAAATGGTAGACTATTGCTTATTTCAGGAAATACGCACACTTGTGAAATCAAGCCAGCCTCGTTGACTCAGGTTCCTGTTTTGTTTCTTTCAGGCTTTCCCCTTAACCAACTTCAAAATGAATTATTATTTCCACATCTGCCCTCTCTGGGTCTTTGTTTCCCTATGGTAGAATTCATATTTTTCCTTGTGACTGGCTTATTTGCATTTATTGGTTTCTCCCACTGACTAGACCTGGGGTTGGCAAACTATGGCCCATGGGTCAAACCTGGTCCCGCTGCCTGGTTTTTTATGACCCACAAACTAAGAATGGCTTTTACATTTTTAAGTGGTTAAAACAAGACAAAAATTTTATAACATATGATATTACATAGAATTCAAACTTTAATTTCTATAAAGTTTTATTGGAAAACAGGCTAACTCATTTGTTTGCATATTATTTGTGGCTGCTTTAAAATGGCAATGTTGAGTAGTCGCAATAGAGACCTTACCTCCTGCAAAGCCTAAAATACTTACTATCTTGTCCCTTATAGAAAAAGCATGCCATTCCCTGGAATAAGTATATTGTAAATCTCTTATAAACAGCAGTTAAGTTTCCACATTTCTCTGATTGTCCCTCTCCCTGAAGGCACCAAACTACAGGTACATGCTGCTTACAGAACAGAGCATTGGGACTCACGCAGATCAGAGTTTAACCTGAGATCTCTACTTAATGGTTGCTTGACTTTACACAAGTGATTTCACTTATCTGAGTCTCAATGTTCCCACCCACAACGTGGGAATGAGTGTTTCTACCTCACAGAGTTGTTAGAACTTTTACATGATTTAATGTAGATAGAATCTCAAGTAAAATGTCTGACACATGTTAAGCATTCAATAAAATGGTAGTATCATTGTTATTGCTTTTACTAAGGGAAAGACATTTCTTTTTTTTTTTTTTTTATACTTTAAGTTCTAGGATACATGTGCATAATGTGCAGGTTTGTTACATATGTATACTTGTGCCATGTTGGTGTGCTGCACCCATCAACTCGTCATTTACATCAGGTATAACTCCCAATGCAATCCCTCCCCCCTCCCCCCTCCCCATGATAGGCCCCGGTGTGTGATGTTCCCCTTCCTGAGTCCAGGTGATCTCATTGTTCAGTTCCCACCTATGAGTGAGAACATGCGGTGTTTGGTTTTCTGTTCTTGCAATAGTTTGCTGAGAATTATGGTTTCCAGCTGCATCCATGTCCCTACAAAGGACACAATCTCATCCTTTTTTATGGCTGCATAGTATTCCATGGTGTATATGTGCCACATTTTCTTAATCCAGTCTGTTACTGATGGACATTTGGGTTGATTCTAAGTCTTTGCTATTGTGAATAGTGCCGCAATGAACATACGTGTGCATGTGTCTTTATAGCAGCATGATTTATAATCCTTTGGGTATATACCCAGTAATGGGATGGCTGGGTCATATGGTATTTCTAGTTCTAGATCCTTGAGGAATTGCCATACTGTTTTCCATAATGGTTTAACTAGTTTAGAGTCCCACCAACAGTGTAAAAGTGTTCCTATTTCTCCACATCCTCTCCAGCACCTGTTGTTTCCTGACTTTTTAATGATTGCCATTCTAACTGGTGTGAGATGGTATCTCACTGTGGTTTTGATTTGCATTTCTCTGATGGCCAGTGATGATGAGCATTTTTTCATGTGTCTGTTGGCTGTACGCATGTCTTCTTTTGAGAAATGTCTGTTCATATCCCTTGCCCACTTTTCGATAGGGTTGTTTGTTTTTTTCTTGTAAATTTGTTTGAGTTCTTTGTAGGTTCTGGATATTAGCCCTTTGTCAGATGAGTAGATTGCAAAAATTTTCTCCCATTCTGCAGGTTGCCTGTTCACTCTGATGGTAGTTTCTTTTGCTGTGCAGAAGCTCTTTAGTTTAAATAAATCTCATTTGTCAATTTTAGCTTTTGCTGCCGTTGCTTTTGGTGTTTTAGACATGAAGTCCTTGCCCATGCCTATGTCCTGAATGGTATTTCCTAGGTTTTCTTCTAGGGTTTTTATGGTATTAGGTCTAACATTTAAGTCTGTAACCCATCTTGAATTAATTTTCATATAAGGAGTAAGGAAAGGATCCAGTTTCAGCTTTCTACTTATGGCTAGCCAATGAACTTCCATTCACAATTGCTTCAAAGAGAATAAAATGCCTAGGAATCCAACTTACAAGGGATATAAAGGACCTCTTCAAGGAGAACTACAAACCACTGCTCAGTGAAATAAAAGAGGACACATACAAATGGAAAAACATACCATGCTCATGGATAGGAAGAATCAATATCGTGAAAATGGCCATACTGCCCAAGGTAATTTATAGATTCAATGCCATCCCCATCAAGCTACCAATGAGTTTCTTCACAGAATTGGAAAAAACTGCTTTAAAGTTCATATGGAACCAAAAAAGAGCCTGCATTGCCAAGACAATCCTAAGTCAAAAGAACAAAGCTGGAGGCATCACGCTACCTGACTTCAAACTATACTACAAGGCTACAGTAACCAAAACAGCCTGGTACTGGTACCAAAACAGAGATATAGACCAATGGAACAGAACAGAGTCCTCAGAAATAATACCACACATCTACAGCCATCTGATCTTTGACAAACCTCAGAAAAACGAGAAATGGGGAAAGGATTCCCTATTTAATAAATGGTGCTGGGAAAATTGGCTAGTCATAAGTAGGAAGCAGAAACTGGATCCTTTCCTTACTCCTTATACAAAAATTAATTCAAGATGGATTAGAGACTTAAATGTTAGACCTAATACCATAAAAACCCTAGAAGAAAAGCTTATTTTTAAAACAGAGGTAATTGAATTCCCTTTGGAAAGCAGATATGCTTATGAATTGGAAAAAAAACAGTGCTAATAATAATGTAGAGGAATAAACTTCTACTGATGAATCCAACTTGAGTGATAACACCATACTGTATGACTCTATAGCTATAGCTTAAAATTATTCATACACTTTCCTCTTTATTGAAGAGGTCAACATTTTCAAAAGAGGGCAAAATTCTCTATTTACACAAAGGATTTTAAAAAATCACTCATTTTTTTCTTCCAGGACAGTTCAGAAAATTAAATATCATTCCTGCAGTAGGGGTTAAGATAACTCCAACTGATAAAGTCATGTAGTTGGCATGCAGAAGGAAGATAATGAATATCTGTTGAATAAATGAGAAGACTAATTTGGTTAGAAACACTCAAGTTCCTTTGGTCACTCAGACATTTATGACAGACAAACTAAAGAGAGCAATTAGGCAAGTAGCTGTTCACCAAACCCCTATTCTTCTCCTCCTACATTTCCTGTCTACACAGCTAGACTCCACTGCCTAGAATCACTGCCAGTTAGTGCTCAATAACAGAAGAAGAGAAGGATGCATTTTTACCACAGTTCAACAGTTCAGGCCTACAACACCTCTTATGCCTACTTCTCCATGTTTTCCCCGGTTTAGTGGTTTGATGTAGATAAGCACTTTGGAAGCCAGGTAGATGGCAGAGTGTGGTCTAAAGTCATTGCTTATCATAGAACCACCTGACAATCAAGAAACATGCGTCCTACACTTTACGTGAGTGAGTTCAAAACTTGCATTTATGTGTGTTGTTATACATTTGGGGGTAGCTATATGTAGGCAGCAAACCAGTCAAAAGAAACAAGGGCTCCATCTGTATTGGAAGTTCACAGAGAAGATGGCACTTGTCAATGCAAAAGCTTCCAAAGACATTTAGGTAATTTCTCAAGTGAGTCTTCTCAGAAAGAAAAAGGAAATGTTTGGGAAAGCAACAGAAGGATCAGGTTGAACAAAGTACAGCAATGTATATTCTTCTTTCCCAGAGGAGGAAGACACAAATATAACATATGAGAAAGGCATTGTGATGTTGGATTTAAGATAGCATAGTAAAGTTTTAGCTCTTTCAGAAATTATCACCTCAAAATGAGGAGGGTAAGAAAAAGAAATGCAATCACACATCCAAGTGAAAATCTGTAATCTCAAATCAAAACTATATGAGAAAGGGCTGCCAAATGCTGTAAATATCAAAGAGGAATGAGGCAAGATGCCAAGAGGCTAGGTAGAGAATAGACATTGAATTGCAAGAGGCCCTACAAAAGTAAGGAAAAAGTCAAGGCGCACACACACACACACCACTTCATAGGACCCTCATAATAAACCAAGGACAATTCTAGGTAGCTTGGAATACTACTGCTCTGATTGCCCTGTGGTACAAATCTGCAAATAGTTGGCCTGAAAAGAATACATTTCACTCAAAGATGGTAAATAATAATAATAAAGTGAAGAAGAAAAGACAGGAGGAAGAGAAGGGGCAGAAGGAAGAGTGCAAGGAGGAGGAGGACAAAGAGATGATGGAGAAGATGGAGGGGAAGAGGAAAAAGGTGAAGAAGAAGAGGAAGGAAGAGATTTAAAAAAAAAGAGAGCAAAGGGAAGAAAAGGAAGTATTATACCATCAGCAGCAAAAGCAGGAATAGAGAACTTCAAACAGCAGATGGAGAACACTCATCAGAAAAATGGTGCCACTATTAACAGAAAGAAGTTCCTGAAATTATCAAGAACAAGGGCTCAGGGGAATGAGACCTAGCAGAGCACAGGCAAGATATTGAAAAGAGAAGAAAACTAGAACTATCACATTAATGTAGATTGTGCTGGAAGCAGCTCAAAGGAGAACTGAATTACTAAAAATAAAAAGACCAGTGAAGGCACTATAAACAAAAAGAGATACAATAAAACAATCTGATAATTTCATAGAGAAAAAAGGAAAAACTCACCAACACGTGTAATAAATAAAAATGGGAAAAATACCATAGACACATTAAAAGAATTGTAAGAGATGTTTGCAAAATATAATATTGTACAGCAATACAAAGAAAATGAACCTCACAGTTTTTACAACATGATGTATTTACCAACGAGGTGAACTTGTACTTCTTTAAAGTCAATATTTCATCAAAAATACCCTGAGGCAGTGGCTTGGATTTTGTAAATTATGGTTATAAAATTGAAGACGTAACTTACTCTCTTAGCAAACCATGGAATGTGTGGTCCATCAGCACTGAGACTATGCCCTTATTTTAAAATGTAACCCAACTTTCCAAATGTAATTTTTAAAAACACTCTATAGTGCCACTGAGATTTCCCATTTGAATTGTCCAATTTAAAATCTATAGTTAAGAGTTGAGGCAACATTTCTCTTACATGTGCTACTTACTATAGCTTATGGCATCAAGGTTAAAATATTAAGTCAATGAAAATAATTTACTGAATTATAATTACAAAAAAATAGTTCCAGTGCAATGAGTTAACAGTTCCTTCCCAACAGGCAAGAAATTCAATATGGTTATTTTCATATTGCCTCCAGCACATTTTTATTTGAGTATGTATATGTGCAAACAAGGTTTCCTTTATGAGGAAAAAAATGTTCACATGTTTAAGTAATTCATTTTTACTTCCTCATAATTAGAAAAAGAATCACTGTAATACCTCAAACTTATATGAGTTAGCTATTATCTATCCTTTAGCCATGGACCAAATACTCCTAGCTGTAGAGGGTATGACATGGTTTGGCTGTGTTCCCCCACAAATCTCATCTTAAATTGTAGCTCCCATAATTCCCATGTGTTGTGGGAGGGAGCCGGTGGGAGATAATTGAATAATTGGGGGCAGTTTCCTCCATACTGTTTTCATGATAGTGAATAATTCTCATGAGATCTGATGGTTTTACAATGTGAAACCCCTTTCACTTGGTTCTCATTCTCTCTCTTTGCTGGCTGCCATGTAAGACATCCCTTTGTTTTTCCTTTGTCTTCCACCACAGTTGTGATGCTTCCCCAGCCATGTGGAACTGTGAGTCAATTAAACTTCTTTCCTTTATAAATTACCCAGTCTTGGGTATTCTTTATCAGCAGCATGAAAATGGACTAATACAGTAAATTGGTACTGGTAGAGTGTGGTGCTGCTGTAAAGATACCTGATATGTGAAAGCGACTTTGGAACTGGGTAACAGGTAGAGGTTGGAACAGTTTGGAAACTCAGAAGAAGATAAGAAAATGTGGGAACATTTGGAACTTCCTAGAGACTTGTTGAATGACTTTGAACAAAATGCTGATAATATGGACAATGACATCCAGGCTGAGGTGGTCTCAGGTGGAGATGAGGAACTAGTTGGGAACTGGAGTAAAGATGACTCTTGCTGTGTTTTAGCAAAGAGACTGGCAACATTTTACCCCTGCCCTACAGGTCTGTGGAACTTTGAACTTGAGGGAAATAACTTAGGATATCTGGCAGACCCAATTTCTAAGCAGCAAAACATTCAAGAGGTGACTTGGGTGCTGTTAAAAGCATTTGCTTTTATATAAGGAGTAAGGAAAGGATCCAGTTTCAGCTTTCTACTTACGGCTAGCCAATTTTTCCAGCACCATTTATTAAATAGGGAATCCTTTCCCCATTTCTTGTTTTTGTCAGGTTTGTCAAAGATCAGATGACTGTAGATGTGTGGTACTATTTCTGAGGGGTCTGTTCTGTTCCATTGGTCTATATCTCCATTTTGGTACCAGTACCATGCTGTTTTGGTTACTGTACCCTTGTAGTATAGTTTGAAGTCAGGTAGCGTGATGCCTCTAGCTTTGTTCTTTTGGCTTGGATCCTTTCCTTACTCCTTATACGAAAATTAATTCAAGATGGATTAGAGACTTAAATGTTAGACCTAAAACCATAAAAACCCTAGAAGAAAACCTAGGGAATACCATTCAGGACATAGGCATGGGCAAGGACTTCATGTCTAAAACACCAAAAGCAATGGCAACAAAAGCCAAAATTGACAAATGGGATCTAATTAAACTAAAGAGCTTCTGCACAGCAAAAGAAACTACCATCAGAGTGAACAGGCAACCTACAGAATGGGAGAAAATTTTTGCAATCTTCTCATCTGACAAAGGGCTAATAACCAGAACCTATAAAGAACTCAAACAAATTTACAAGAAAAAAACAAACAACCCCATCAAAAAGTGGGCAAAGGATATGAACAGACACTTCTCAAAAGAAGACATGCATACAGCCAACAGACACATGAAAAAATGCTCATCATCACTCACCATCAGAGAAATGCAAATCAAAACCACAATGAGATACCATCTCACACCAGTTAGAATGGCGATCATTAAAAAGTCAGGAAACAACAGGTACTAGAGAGGATGTGGAGAAATAGGAACACTTTTACACTGTTGGTGGGATTGTAAACTAGCTCAACCATTGTGGAAAACAGTATGGAGATTCCTCAAGGATCTAGAACTAGAAGTACCATATGACCCAGTCATCCCATTACTGGGTATATACCCAAAGGATTATAAATCATGCTGCTATAAAGACACATGCATACGTATGTTTATTGTGGCACTATTCACAATAGCAAAGACTTGGAATCAGCCCAAATGTCCATCGGTGACAGACTGGATTAAGAAAATGTGGCACATACACACCATGGAATACTATGCAGCCATAAAAAAGGATGAGTTTGTGTCCTTTGTAGGGACATGGATGCAGTTAGAAACCATCATTCTCAGCAAACTATCGCAAGAACAGAAAACCAAACACCTCATGTTCTCACTCATAGGTGGGAACTGAACAATGAGATCACTTGGACTCGGGAAAGGGAACATCATACACCAGGTCCTATCATGGGGAGGGGGAAGGGGGGAGGGATTGCATCGGGAGTTATACCTGATGTAAATGACGAGTTGATGGGTGCTGATGAGTTGATGGGTGCAGCACGCCAACATGGCACAAGTATACATATGTAATAAACCTGCACATTATGCACATGTACCCTAGAACCTAAAGTATAAAAAAAAATAAAAAAAATAAAATAAGCTTTTATTAGTTGAGTCTACACAGCTCAATTAAATACAAAGCATGTAAATTATGTGTATATTTGGGTATGGACAAGTTCATGGAATTAGAGTTATTTATTATCAGGTGATTGTTCCGTAATGAAATCCAAATTGGTGTTTATACTTTAATAGTCAAATGGAGAGTGTTCACACCCTCCCCATTAAAATGTACTGACAGAACAATTTGTATCCCTGCTACATGGGAATAAAAAGGGTTTTATTTGTTTTAGCTGAACTATCCCACCAAACCATCTACATCACTAGAATTTATGTTATAAATACACTTCCTTTTCTACATATCACCTAGGTAGAAATCACTCAGGAGGAAATAATTTTTATCATGCCACTTGAGAGAGTAGTTTTCGGTAGAGCGTACTTAAATAAAGAAGCCATTTGTCCCCTGGGGTGTCGATATAGGAAGAGGGTGCAGAAGGAACTGAGCCACTTAGGGACTATTCCTGAAACCCTTGGATGTCCCCAGGTCCCATTGTGACCCCACTGTTGAACTTCCTTAGACACACACTCCTTTTCCATCCTTTCAGTTAATGCTGCATTGAGCCAACATCTGTTCTCTTCGGTAGCATGCCTTAGAAGGAAGAATCATCCAGTTTTGAACCAGGCCTGGTTGCAGGTTGTTACTATCCTTTATTTGCTATTAAATTAATTTATTGACAGTACTTACAGTACTTATTACAATCAGAATGTATTAGGTGAACAAATTCACTAAAAGTTTCTCAAATCTTGACCTTAAATATTAGAGCCACCTGTTGGGAAACAACAGTTCATTTTATTTATTTACATGCATTTTTCTCTTTCATCCTTATAACCCTATGAGGTAGAGATTACTATCCCACATTTAACAAGTGATAAAAACTGAAATGCGTGGAAAGAAAATAACTTACCTATGATCTATCTCACATCTAGTAGGAGAAAGAGATTCAAGCACAAGTCAGTAGCTATTATCCTGAGCCAGTAAAATGAATTAGCACAGCTTCACTACTATAAGAAGGGTGACATATTTTTTTTTCCTTTCCTCTGGGGGTATGACAAGTATTAAGCCTCAGGCCCAAGTTATTAGAAAACATCTCCATCATTATTTAGACTTTTCATAGTACTTATTATGGTGATGCTTTTTGGCAAGATTGAGAATATATTGGTCAGACAATTATGTTTTATTGTTGTCTAACTTCATAGACACAAGCAATTATTTATTCTGACTCTTTTTGGTCCACTTTTCATTATGGACTGACCTCTGAGGTTAAGAACCGAGAAGCACTTGCTCCAAGTGTGTGTGACTTTAAGTAGCACTAGGGGGATCAGTCTGAATCAGTCCAGTTTGAATTTTAGTTTCAAACACTGCCCACATCTAGGAGGAGTTCACTAGCTAGACAAAGACCACAGGTTGACCCAGGATGACTTAGGAAAACACAGAAATTCTGCCTGCAGTGCTGGCTGCAGGCCACAAGACATATTTCTTGTTGCCTTATTTTCCATGGAGGTCATAGTACTACCCAATGAGGCTTTCTTTATAGCAGCATGAGCTTTGTAGTTGGATGGAACTATTGGATCCCAGAGTGCTTCAGCCTTTTCTTGTCTTTTATGTAGAGAAGAAGTCTCCATAAAGACTTATTATGTAATGTAATTGTAATAATTAAAATAAAGACCAGTGGCCTCCGTGGCAGCAGAAGTCTCTAAATGAAATCTGGGTGACCCAGCCTACTGTTCCTTAATTTACTATGACCTTTTATTTTTCCAGGGTGACAGAGAAGCAGAACTGGGGCTACCTTTTTCTCCTCTGTGTGACCGAAAGTCCACTATGGTTGCTCAGTCACAAGTAGGTACGTGTTTGCCAGCTCTTTGGTTAGAAGGAAGCACCAAAGCAGGAAGCCTGTAGAAGTAAGCACAGATGCTCTGAGCAGTTCTTTGACTGGGAAACTGGCTCCATTCTGCCGTGTTGTGCTCATGGCTCTGCCTGATTGGATTTATGGAACCACTCTGTCCATTCTTCTCCCTGGAATGTGGCTGTTCATGGGAGAATTGGACAATGATACTGTTGGTGTCTCTGTCATTCCCTGTCAAGAGAAAGAGGGGGTCCCAACTCTCCAAGGAGATAACAAATGTCATTGGCAGGAAGCCCATTCTACTCCATCCCTCCATTCTGCGTGTAGCACTGTAAGCTGCCAAGGCATTTCTACTCACTGATGCTGCTTCTAGCCCCATTTTCAGGACAGCCCCGTTTCCTGGTTGAATCTACTTCCATGAATGGATCTTTCAAAATGTTTTCTTCCTTCTTTCCTGTCTTCCTTCCTTTCTTTTCTTTAAAGCACTTTTTTTTTTAGGTAAGGATAACTTTTGAATTGCTGATAACCATAATATATGCATTTAAAAAATCTTCCTCTATGGGAGAGGGCACCAGTGCCCTATCTGAATTAAACGTTGTCAGTGATCTCCACCTTTGAAAAGTCTGAAATCATTTAAGAAAATTCAATAAGAATTATGGATTTTTCTACTTTTGTTTTGAGTGCTTATGCTTTTTAAATAATATATATTGAGTCTTCATATATTGGGCACTGCTAGACATGGTAATAGATGTTATAGGAACAAAGACAAATTATACATGGTACTTGCTCTCAAACACATTAAACCAGTATTGAGTGATGGGCAAAATGTTACAAAAACAAAAATCTATTAGAATGTTATAACGCTAAGGTAGACTTTTGTACATAGTACAATAAGGTACACAACAGAGTGTGTGAGCCATTAGGTTTATTAAGGGGTAATATTTGAGTTGAGTCCCAAGAAGTGCGTAGGCATTGTTTGGGCAAATGGTGATCTGTGTTGGAGGTGAGCTAGGGGTGGGTAGAAGGTCATTCCAGGCAGAGAATGTAGCATATACAAAGCAGGGAAACTTAAAACTGCCTGGTATGGTCAGCAAATTCTAAACATTTCCATATGGCAAGAACATTGGGTAGGGAGTAGGATGTAGTGAGGGACGTATCAAGCCCAGATTTTATGTAGTGTTAATAATAGCATGTGTTTATACTTTCTTGTAGGAAATGAGGGCATATCTAAAGAATTTTAAGTGAGGTTAAAAATATATAAATTTATGTTTTAGCCTGTGGGCTTAATCTGGCCCACCACCTGTTCTTGTAAATAAAGTTTTATTACAACACAGCTAAGTGCATTCATTTACATATTGTCTATGACTGCTTTTGCACTTCAGTGGCACAGTTAAGTGGTTTTGATAGAGATGATATGGCCTGCAAAGTCTAAAATAACTATCTGGTCCTTTACAGATAAAGTTTGCCAACCCTGTTTTTAGAAGATTTCTTTGCCAGTAGCATGGAGGATTAATTGCAGGATTTTCAGTAAGATTAGAGGCAAGGAAACCAGTTGGGTGCCTCCTACAGGATTACAAAGAAGAGATGATGAATATCAGAACTAAGGTAGTAACAGAGCCTCTCCAGAAGAGAGGTGGCACATAAGGTGTCAAGGATTTGACTGAATGCAAAGCTGAGATAAAGGCAGAACTCTAGATTAAGTGGTTGGACTATGGTTCCATTTACAAAGGTTGTGGGGAATCTTATGAGTTAGTTCTGGTTTGGACATGTTGAGCTTAGTTTGTCAGGGAAAAAAAAAGGCAAAAGTAGTGTCATCAAATACTTTAGTTTCAGCTTAAAACTACACTATAATTAATCGTAATACACAATACATACTACACATATACAATTACAACACTATATTAGCCATAATACACATTTGGCTATCACTGTTTCCTTGTCAGTCAGGACACTATTGATATTTGGTTGAGACAGTTCTTGTTTTGTCAATTACATTGTAGGACTTTTAACATCCTTTATGCTCAGCATTAATGCCAGCTTTACTTCTACCTGGGCCATTGTAAAAACTAAATATGCATTCATACATTTCCAGATACGACCTTCAAAGGAGAATGGGCATTTCCTCTGGTTGATATTTAGTTTCCTTCCAGTTTTCATGTGGCTGTGTAGGGAATTACCACCGTCCCCACTAGCTTCAGCTCCTAGTTTTTCTCCTGATTGTCACAGAATATTTGGGTGTCTGAGCTGTTAGGACAATCTCTGTAGCCCAACTTCAGCCATCTCTCTAGCATGGTGATCTCACAAAGGTATAGTTCTAGGTCTGAGCTCTCTTTCACTTTCCAATTCTGTTTCTTCCAACTCTGTTTGCCCCCTCCCATCTAGATGCGCCCCCTGTACCTCAAAGTCCAGCATATATGAACCAAAGCCCATTGTCATTTCTTGGCCACATTCTCTTTCCATTTTCTGTTTTCCCTGCTTTGTTGTTGGAGTGTCTTTGGCAGATCCCATACAGAGGCAGTACCACCTCCTGCTGTACGGGTATCTGTGCCTGCTTTGCATTTCCACTTTATAGTGGCACTGGTTCCAGCCTTCTTTATCTTTTTTTTTGAGCAATTGCAATAGCTTCTAAATGATTTTCTCATCCTTCTCCCTTCCTGCTTTCTTCATTATTATCTTGCCAGATTAACTTTCCAAAGAACATTTAAAAACTCTTATGACAATGCTGCTCAAACATCTCCAGGAGCCTCCCGTGTCCACTTAAGTCCCAACCCTCTATCTGAATACTTAGAAGCCTCCCTTCCTAGAGCTGTCAATAACTTGCCTTCCCAAGTTTTCCTTCCACAAATCCAAAAGAATCCCTACTCCCTAGTCAGTCCCCAGACACATCTTACACCCTCCCATCTCTGTCACTTGGCTTTTTCCATTCCCACTGCCCAGAGTGAATAGCCACATCTTCCTCTCCACCCATTCTTAAGGGCTCAGCTCAAGTGTCACAACTTCAGGCAGGTCGTGTTGTTCGGTCTTAGTCTTTTACAGAGTTCCTATCACAGTGCTTGTTCTGTAGTGGGTGTTGAGTATTTCATAGGTACTTTATTGAACTGTATCCTGAAAAGTCATAGGAAGTTATGTAGGAGAAATGAAACCGACATGTAATATTCAAATCAAGGAATATATAAAGTGAATAAGATCAACCCATTCTCTTGTAATCTGATCTGGAGCTTCTAGATCAGTTTCTTCTGGAAAGTATGGAAAGGCCCAAGGTAATATGTGGTTCCTCTGAAGCATTGCCGTTTCCCTTCAGGTTTCATTGATTTCATCGTGGAACCCACCTTCACTGTGCTTACGGACATGACCGAGAAGATTGTGAGTCCATTAATTGATGAAACCTCTCAAACTGGTGGGACAGGACAGAGACGTTCAAGGTCAGTGAGGAAGCCTGAGGGCTGGGGGTGAGGTTGGCCTGTCCTTGAGGATAGAATTCTTCTTTTGCTGGGAATGGGGATGGTATGTCATAATGACATTTGCCTTAGCTCCTTCTCATAAAAATTTGTCTGCCTCTTTCCTTTTCTCAGAGGAGTTGACATTGTATTATCCGTACTCTCTAAGCTAAACTGTTAAGAGGTGCCCAAGGTCTAAATCATGACCAGCAGGAACCTGGTGCTGCCCCTCCACCACCCCATTTGGTGCATGTTTACCTGCTGTGCCCAGACAATCCTTGCTCATGTAATACTCCACAAAGACATTACCACTCCTCGAGAGTACTTACAAAGAAATGAAACTGACATTCATTTCAAGGTTTGCACAAAGAATGAAGTGGAGAAAAAGAATCGAAAGCTTGAAATCACCTTCTACCACCGCATCATTATATCAAGGGTAGATCAGTAAAGAGTACAGGCTCTAGAGTTAGAATGCCAGAGTTAAAAACTCCTGACCTCATCACTTACTAGCTGTGCAATCGCAGGCAAATTGTCCCACTTCCCCCATCTGAGAAAACGTGGATTATAATACTCAGAGGTGGCTGGGAAGATTAAATAAGATATTTAATCTATGTTAAACCTTACAACAGGGTCTAGAACAGAGGAAGTGCTAGCTACAATAAAGTCTTTATTAGATATACTACTACTATTACTACTACTATTAATCTCCTTGTTCATGTAAAACATTGGGCTTTGTCATAAAGGAGGAAGAAGAGAAATGGAATGAATAGGAAAAGGAGAAGCAAAGAGCAGGGAAAGAAGTAAAGAAAGACAGGGGGACCCCAGGGATGCTCCAGATGGATAGACCCTCTTAAGTTTGCTAACAAGGAGGACAGAGCCCCTGGCAGAGTCCCCATGGCCCCACAGCTCTTCAGGCAGTGACTGAAATATATTCTGCTTATCTAGTCCATCATGAATTTGTGTTCCTACCAGTCATTGCTTTAACCACTTGGTAGCAGTATTACTTCTTTGAGATTTTCCAGAAAGATGGTACTTTCTAATATTTACAAAGTTACCCATAAGGTCTTTTGCATGACCTAGTCTCTCACTATCTCCATGCTGTCCACATTTCCATCTTCTTCCGGCGATTTAAGGAAATTATCACTTCCCCTGGATTTTGGTATACTGGGATCAGAAAGACCCTTGCAGGGGAATGGTAGAGCTGGAAAGAAAGAGGAGCAAGTTGCTAGGTAACTTGGAAAAGTGGTCAGTGTGGAAGCAGATGGGTGAACTGCAGAATTAAGTGGATGTCCCAGTTCAAATTAGTCAGTTTCAGAGAATAGAGCAGAGAAAATTCACATGAGGGGGTTCTGGTTATTGGGGAAAGAGAAGAGGCCAAATAGCAAGGAAGAAATATGAAGAATATAGAGACTCTTGAGACTGCAATGTTGATATTTTTCCTGCTGAAAATTCAGAATTTTCCACCTGTCATATGTGGAAAATAGAATAATTATAAACCTCAGGACCCAGAAATTTCACAGCAATAACTTGATGAGTGCTAACCACTCCTCCCTGGGCTAGTTCATTGGCAGACATTTTCCAAACACTAACTCTCTTCTTTGGTATGATTTTTTTGTTTTCCAGTTTGAATAGCATCAGCTCATCAGATGCCAAGCGATCAGGTGTCAAGAGCTCTGGTTCGGAGGGAAGTGCCCCAATCAACAGTTCTGTCATTCCCATTGACTATAAGAGCTTTAAAGCTACTTGGACCGAGGTGGTGCACATCAATCGGGAGAGATGGAGGGCCAAGGTACCCAAAGGTAACATGCCACAGACCTGTCCAAGCCAATTCAGCACCCAGTTGTAAAACAAGGTTGTCTTCCCTGAGTTTTGTGTGCTACAAATAAAGCACAGTTGCTCAGGATGCAGATTCAAATTGCTGAATGTTAGAATCTACCATCTTTTGATCTTCATAATATCTACCAATCAATGCATGATAAAATGCAGCAGACCTGCAAGCCTCCTGACATGATGCCCTTTATGCTGTGGCACTAAACTCCTTTTTCTGGTATGAAGACTCTACAGGAGATGGGTGTTATTATTTCTTGATTTCTGCTAAACCATCTTGTCGTTTTCACTTGATATCATGTGGCACAACTGTGAGGCTTTTATTTCTTCTTTTACCTAAGTAAAGACCTGCTAATAGCCACCTTGCCTTGGCCATTATGTTGGGATATAAGGAGCTTTAATTTTCTTACATGCATTTCTATATTCCTTTCATATTCTCAGTTTCCCTTCACTCATTGCTCAAACCATATATATGATCTTCTAAGATGATGGTAAATTGTTGATAAACAGAAATTCCCTGAAGTAGACATCATCAAAACTAAAAATTGTGGCCCTTGGTACTGTCAGCAGAAAAGGGTGGAAATTTGTATGATGTGGGAAGCTTAAATTCCTTTGTTCATGTGTGCATTTATGACTACTGAGCATGTCCTCCATGATGGGTACATTCTACATGATCATATTAGGGAGAGAGGCCCTCGTGCACAGGTAGCACAAACCTGAGATAAGGGGTCTGACACTGTGATGCCTGATTTAAGGTAAGGACAAATACATGGGTGGCTCTGGGAGCCCAGTGAGGGAACTGAGCTTCCTGGAGGTGAGCCCTCAACAAGAGTCAGTTTTTGCTAACATCTATTGCATGCCTACTGTGTGCCAGGCTGTGCCGGGTACCCAGGGTACAGAGATGAGTAACAGACATCCTTGCCCTCAAAGCTCACAGTCTTGTGACAGGGTAGGGAAAGAGACATTACTATATAGTTTCATTCAAAGGAAGAATGGAAGTTCGGTCAAAGCCCTAAAGTTGCCACCAGCACCACCAGCCTAAGCCCTAGGCCTTCACATCAGACAAAAACACATCGTCCTCTCCCCAAACACAACATCTCACATTTTTACCCTCCCATTGTCAGTATACTGGGTGAGAAGGGTAGGGACAGTGGGTAAGAACATGTTCTAGCAGTGTTGGTTCCTGTACATCAGGGTGGGAGGTGGGGGTTCCTTTTCTAGTGTAGGAAAGAAGCAGCCTCACTGTTGGAGTTATTCAAAGGCTTGTCCACAAAATTCTGTCCAATTTTGTGACTTGTCCATAAAATTCCATTCAAGTGGCTGCTCATTTCAGGTGAGGCAAAGGGTTTATATTTATGGCACTTTTAGGGCATAATTGAACCCTTATCATTTCAGGACAGATGTTGCACCCTGAACTGTGGAGGGAGCCAACACCTCTTCCATATTTTAAGTGCATCCTCTCCTAGTCCATTCAAATGCTTTAAACATTCGAATCCTCCCTGTTGGCAGGTATTGCAAACAGCGATGGCAGCTACTGCATCATCTGCAAAGAAACACTCTCTTATAATCAATTACATTCATTACACTTGAAAATTCAATTTCTGACAACATGCAATTTAAAGAGGTACTTCAAAATAATTTGTTTGCAATTATCTGGCTTACTAAAATTACCTTCAGAAACTAATCACCTAGGGAAGCATTTGACAGTTTCAGGAGAAAACTGGCCCTTTAAAAAGAACAGATAAACAAACAGCTAATAATTTTTAAATGCATTAGGTATGGGGTTAGAGATACTGTATGTTTGAACTATTTTGGAAGCACAAAGAATTTGTCTGTAGCCCTGCTTGGGCGTTTGGGAAGACATCATGTGGCAGGACTTCTGGGATTAAGACCTGAATGAGGTTGTATTTAGAAATGGGAACAAGAAGAAAGGACTTGGGCAAAGGCACAGAGCCTGGTGTTATGGATATTTTGTGGGAGAATAATTTGGTTGTCAGGGCACATTTCAATTAGCAGGGAAGGGGAAAGAGAATTGAGTCTTGACTTGCAAGGGTTTTTGTTGTTGTTGTTGGCAAATTCAGATAGGTTCTTTGAGGCTCACTTTGGGGATGATAATGTACATCACAGAATTGAGGTGAATAGAAATAATACCTATAAATCACTGAGAAAGGAGCCTGCAAGGTTGGTACCTAAGTAGTAGCTGTTATTTATGCAAATTGGAAAAGAAGATTAGAGATTTCAATACAAAGTTAAGGTGGTGGTGAAAATACCAACTTATAACTAATATTTTATAACATTCTTAGCAGCTCAGTAATGCTGTTGACTGGTTGACTGGTGCTAATAAGAAATCTAGTTTGCATCTGTTTTCTGTTGGTGGTGGCTGTTTTGTTTGTTGCTCTTTTTTTCCAGATGACCCTGATTTCAAGAAAGGCTGTCCTCCATGGGGCACTTGAACATGTATTGTTAATAAATGCACTGGAAATGGGTCTTGGTTTTGTTAACCAACCTGATTTACAAAACTAGGTAGGCAAGAACTGATAATTATTAGGAAAGATTAAATAAATATTTTTATAGCCCTTAGAGTTAAAAATCACTATTCCCAACCAAAGATGTATGGACATAACAATTTTCAAGTCTGATCAGTATTGATTAATTTCCATTCAGTATTTAGTACTTTTTTTAACACTTATTTTCTGGTGTAACACTAATGTGTTTAGGTTACAAATGCTGAAATATAAAATACATATATAAAAGAAAATGAAAATTGCTCATTACTTCTCTAGACACATATAACTATTATTAAAATTCTGATGTAATTCTTTTTAATTTGCTTTTCTGTAAATATGTATAAGTAAAAATTTTGCCCATAAATTGGGATCATAATATAATATTGTCTTGTATTTGGCCTTTCTCTTTCTGTTTTGAGTATTTTATTCTGATACTGAATATTGTGATTTACAATATATAAAGAATTATTCATTTACATATTTTTCTCATTTTTGAGTTTTTAATGTTGAATGAAGTTTTCTGTCAGCTGGAGCACTTCTTTCACTAAAATTTCCAGGAAGCAGGAACACCTTCTAAGTTCTTAAATGTCTAGAAGCACCTTTCTTTTATTCTTGTATAGAACTGAGGTTTGAACTAGTCAAAATTCATATAGTATTTTGGGTTTTCTGGTCAGTTTCTCTCTCTTTTCTGTTTTTTTCTCTCTCCTTCTCTGGTTGTAGGCATTTCAGAAAATTATATCAAGGGATAATCAGCCCAATGTGATTTTTAACTGAGACCCTATAGTATCATTATTCAGGAAGACAAATAAAGAAATCAGTGTATTTCCCCAAAACTGTGCAGACATGCATTGTGGGTAGAACTGGCTCTCCACTGGGAGGAAGCAAATGTATGGATCTTGAGGGTTCTGCTCTGCCTTAACTCTTAACTGCTTACTCTTGGTTGTTTTTTATCACAAGTCCCAACACTGCAGACAGTCTGACATGGGAAGCCAAAGGAAACAGAATTGAACCTCACACCTCTTGCTTTCGACTAGTCAAGAAGCCTAGCAGATGCTAAATCTAAGACCTGAAAAGCGAATTCTCTGTGTACATCCTGTGATTGGAATCTATGAGTGTGTACAAAATAGCTGTTCTCAGCTCCTTTTTAATGTATATATATAAACCAGCTTCTGGATCCATTGATTTTTTCTTTCTTTCTTTCTTTTTTTTTTTTTTTTTTGAGACGGAGTCTTGCTCTGTCACCCAGGCTGCAGTGCAGTGGCCCCATCTCGGCTCACTGCAAGCTCTGCATCCCGGGTTCACACCGTTCTCCGGTATACCTCAGCTTCCCAAATAGCTGGGACTACAGGCACCCGCCACCACGCCCAGCTAACTTTTTTTGTATTTTTGGTAGAGACAGGGTTTCACCGTGTTAGCCAGGATGGTCTCGATCTCCTGACCTCGTGATCCGCCTGCCATGGCCTCCCAAAGTGCTGGGATTACAGGCGTGAGCCACGGCGCCCGGCCGATTCACTGATTTTTTTGAAGGGTTTTTTTGTGTCTCTATCTTCTTCAGTTCTGGTCTTATCTTAGTTATTTCTTGCCTTCTGTTAGCTTTTGAATGTGTTTGCTCTTGCTTCTCTAGTTCTTTTAATTGTGATGTTAGCGTGTCAATTTTAGATCTTTCCTGCTTTCTCTTGTGGGCATTTAGTGCTATAAGTTTCCCTTTACACACTGCTTTAAATGTGTCCCAGAGATTCTGGTATGTTGTATCTTTGTTCTCATTGGTTTCAAAAAACATCTTTGTTTCTGCCTTCATTTCGTTACATACCCAGTAGTCATTCAGGAGCAGGTTGTTCAGTTTCCATGTAGTTGAGTGGTTTTGAGTGAGTTTCTTAATCCTGAGTTCTAGTTTGATTGCACTGTGGTCTGAGAGACAGTTTGTTATAATTTCTGTTCTTTTACATTTGCTGAGGAGTGCTTTACTTCCAACTATGTGGCCAATTTTGGAATAAGTGCGATGTGGTGCTGAGAAGAATGTATATTCTGTTGATTTGGGGTGGAGAGTTCTGTAGATGTCTATTAGGTCCACTTGGTGCAGAGCTGAGTTCAATTCCTGGATATCCTTGTTAACTTTCTGTCTCATTGATCTGTCTAATATTGACAGTGGGGTGTTAAAGTCTCCCATTATTATTGTGTGGGAGTCTAAGTCTCTTTGTAGGTCTCTAAGGACTTGCTTTATGAATCTGGGTGCTCCTGTATTGGGTGCATATATATTTAGTATAGTTAACTCTTCCTGTTGAATTGATCCCTTTACCATTACGTAATGGCCTTCTTTGTCTCTTTTGATCTTTGTTGGTTTAAAGTCTGTTTTATCAGGGACTAGGATTGCAACCCCTGCTCTTTTTTGTTTTCCATTTGCTTGGTAGATCTTCCTCCATCCCTTTATTTTGACCTATGTGTGTCTCTGCACATGAGATGGGTCTCCTGAATACAACACATTGATGGGTCTTGACTCTTTATCCAGTTTACCAGTCTGTGTCTTTTAATTGGAGCATTTATCCTATTTACATTTAAGGTTAATATTTTTATGTGTGAATTTGATCCTGTCATTATGATGTTAGCTGGTTATTTTGCTCGTTAGTTGATGCAGTTTCTTCCTAGCATTGATGGTCTTTATAATTTGGCATGTTTTTGCAGTGGCTGGTACTGGTTGTTCCTTTCCATGTTTAGTGGTTCCTTCAGGAGCTCTTTTAAGGCAGGTCTGGTGGTAACAAAATCTCTAAGCATTTGCTTGTCTGTAAAGGATTTTATTTCTCCTTCACTTATGAAGCTTAGTTTGGCTGGATATGAAATTCTGGGTTGAAAATTGTTTTCTTTAAGAATGTTGAATATTGGCCCCACTCTCTTCCAGCTTGTAAAGTTTCTGCCAAGAGATCCGCTGTTAGTCTAATGGGCTTCCCTTTGTGGGTAACCCAATCTTTCTCTCTGGCTGCCCTTAACATTTTTTCCTTCATTTCAACTTTGGTGAATCTGACAATTATGTGTCTTGAGGTTGCTCTTCTCGAAGAGTATCTTTATGGCGTTCTCTGTATTTCCTGAATTTGAATGTCGGCCTACCTCGC
Source organism: Papio anubis (assembly GCF_008728515.1). NCBI lineage: Eukaryota > Metazoa > Chordata > Mammalia > Primates > Cercopithecidae > Papio > Papio anubis. The sequence goes on from NC_044979.1 coordinate 101,818,445, forward strand.
TAGGTTGGGGAAGTTCTCCTGGATAATATACTGAATAGTGTTTTCCAATTTGGTTCCATTCTCCCCATCACTTTCAAGTACACCAAGCAGACGTAGATTTGGTCTTTTCACATAGTCCCATATTTCTTGGAAGCTTTGCTCGTTTCTTTTTAGTCTTTTTTCTCTAAATTTCTCTTCTCACTTAATTTCATTCATTTGATCTTCAATCACTGATACCCTTTCTTCCACTTGATCAAATCAGCTACTGAAGCTTGTTCTCAGTAGCCATATTTTTCACATAGTTCTCATGCCATATTTTTCAGCTCCATCAGGTCATTTAAGGACTTCTCTACACTGTTTATTCTAGTTAGCCATTTGTTTAATCTTTTTTTTAAGGTTTTTAGCTTCTTTGCAATGGGTTCGAACATCCTCCTTTAGCTCGAAGAAGTTTGTTATTACTGATCGTCTGAAGCCTTCTTCTCTCAAATCGTCAAAGTCATTCTCCGTCCAGCTTTGTTCTGTTGCTGGCAAGGAGCTGCTTTCCTTTGAAGGAGAAGAGGCGCTCTAATTTTTAGAATTTTCATCTTTTCTTCTCTGGTTTCTATCCATCTTTGTGGTTTTATCTACCTTTGGTCTTTGATAATGGGGATGTACAGATGGGGTTTTGGTGTCAATGTCCTTTCTGTTTGTTAGTTTTCCTTCTAACAGTCAGGACCCTCAGCTGCAGGTCTGTTGGAGTTTGCAGAAGGTCCACTCCAGACCCTGTTTGCTGGGTATCACCAGCGGAGGCTGCAGAACAGCAACTATTGCAGAAGAGCAAATGTTGCTGCCTGATCCTTCCTCTGGAAGCTTCATCTCAGAGGGACACCAGCCATATGAGGTGTCAGTCGGCCCCTGTGGGGGATGTCTCCCAGTTAGGCTACTCAGGGGCCAGGGACCCACCTGAGGAGGCAGTCTGTCCGTTCTCAGGTCTCAAACTCCATGCAGAAGAGAACCATTGCTCTCTTCAAAGCTGTCAGACAGAAACGTTTAAGTCTGCAGAAGTTTCTGCTGCCTTTTATTCAGCTATGCCCTGCCCCCGCAGGTGGAGTCTACAAAGGCAGGCAGGCCTCCTTGAGCTGTGGTGGGCTCCACCCAATTCGAGCTTCCTGGTTGCTTTGTTTACCTACTCAAGCCTCAGCAATGGCGGACACCCCTCCCCCAGCCTCACTCTGCCTTGCAGTTTGATCTCAGACTGCTGTGCTACAGTGAGCGAAGTTCCATGGGTGTGGGACCCACTGAGCCAGGCAAGGGATATAATCTCCTGGTGTGCCGTTTGCTAAGGCAGTTGGAAAAGTGCAGTATTAGGGTGGGAGTGACCCCATTTTCCAGGTACCGTCTGTTACGGCTTCCCTTTGCTGGGAAAGGGAATTCCCCAACCCCTTGTGCTTCCTGGGTGTGGCAATGCCCTGCCCTGCTCTGTGGACTGCACCCACTGTCTGACAAGCCCCAGTGAGATGAACCTGGTACCTCAGTTGGAAATGTAGAAATCACCCATCTTCTGCATTGCTCACACTGGGAGCTGCAGACTGGAGCTGTTCCTATTGGCCATCTTGGAACCTGCAAAGATGACATTTAAACCCCATCCTCAGTCACTGAAGAAGGATGAGATAAAGCCTGAGTGAATATTCCAGGAGACCTTCTGTGGTCCTGCATCCTACTGAGAATGCCATCTCACCATCTTCTTCTGCAAGAGCATTTTCACTCTGTAGTTGTACCTTTCTATAAAGGCCAGAAGACATACTTTACATGTACATAATTAAGTTATTTGTGAAATCTTTCCTTACCTTTTCAATGTAAATTACAAATATATTCTTTTGGGGAGTAGAATGTCATGAAATACTGAATGGCAAACATTTAACATTTAAATCAGTGCTTCTCAATTCTGCATGTTTAAATCACCTGGAAAACATTCAAACTATCCTATTATTGCCCTTCCTTCTCCAGAATCTTATTTAATTTGTTTGGGGATGAGGCTAGGGCATTGGTTTGGATGGATGGGTGGATGGATGGATGGATGAATGGATGGATGGATGGATGGATGGATCAATGAATGAAAACATGATATATTAAGGAAGACATCTTAGGTAAGCAAATATAAAGGCAGGAGAAATAGACTAAACCAGATATCATAGACTTCCACAAAACACATGTCATAAAGCCTCATGATCATGTGAACCTGGACCAAATTTGGACTTTGAGCTCTTTAGCAGCTAAAACAAAGGGAAACATGATAGATGCATAGTCACTCTGGTGTCCATTAGATTAAAAACAAATAGATTATTTATGAGCATTAGCTTTTTTCCAGGACCAAGGCTAACACAAAGGAAATAAAGAAAACACCTGATAATGATGTGTGGAGCATTTTAAAACACATCTGGAGAAAAATGTAATAATGATTTTCCCAATGAAAGTTTATGGCACAGGCTGGAAGACCTTTGGAGTGAATTAAGTGCTACAGGGGATGAGTCTCTAGAACCTTGGGAGAATTGGGCTCTGTTAAGTGTCTTCTGTGTAGGATATTCTCTACAATGCAATGCCACCTCATTGCCTGCAAAGCCCTGCATGATCTGAACCCTGCTTGTCCTTGGTCATTTGACCACACCATCTGTCACTAAGCCCTTGTCAAATTTACTTTAACCATACTCAATGTTCTTTGAGCATACCAAGCTCATTTCTACCTCATGGCCTTTGCATTTTCTAGTTCCTCTGGCTGAGATACTGTTTGTCCAGATTATTGCACGGCCAGCTCTTCAACATTTAGGACTTGGTTAAATGTCACCTTGTCAAGGAGGCCTTCCTTCTCCACCTCCTTGTCTAATGCAATCTCCCTCCCCTATGCTGATTGTATTCCAGCATATTACTCTGCTTTGGTTTTCTGCAAAGCACTTTTTACAACATGCAAGTATCTTAGTCATTTGTTTACTTAATTATGATCTCTTATTTATAAATTGACTTTCTTGCTGCTGTATTCCTCATACCTAAAACAGTGCTTAACACTACAACTGCTCAATAAATATGAGTTGGATGGGTGAACCAATATTTTCATAAATACTTAACCTATGCAATTCTGCTGTAGTTTTGAGTAAGCACAGGGCCAAGCCCTTTTATAATCAACTGGATTGGAAGTAATGCTAGCATTTTTTCATTAAAAGGAAAGACACAGACCAGGTACCTGGCCAAACTAAAGGCTACCTCTCACCTTGTGGACAGTTTGAAGACCGTGATTTTTTCATAAGGCTCAATTTCCTTGTTTTAAATTCACAGTGTCCTCAGTGTGTTTGTCTTCAATTGCTGTAGTGTCAGATATTTTCCCATTTTGTTTTGTTTTGTAATCAATTGTTTGTATTTAAACTCTAGGTCTTAAGCAAGCCCATAGGAAGCTGCAGTTTTTACTGTGGCTGTGGGAAAGTTTTATGATGTCTCTCAGCCTTGATTTCCACATTTGTCAAATTGAGTCACAGTAATAGTAGCTGCTGTAAGGTTGTTTTGAGTATGAAAGTAAATAATCCCCAAAAAACACTCAGCATAATACCTGGCAGAGAGAACACATTCAATAGGAGCTATTAATAATGGTGATATTAATAATATCATTACAATATTGGTTTATTAATTATTATCCTTATTATTTTCTCCCCAACCCCTCCTCTAACTGACTATTTTCAGAATGACATCATCATGAACCTATTTTACTGGTTTCCTAAGTATACATGCCAATCTGATGAATTAAGCAAAAATGTGCCCACTCAGTAAACACCTTAGATCCTCTTTGCGTATTAAAACAGGTCATTCTCCTAATGGCATTACCTCCTTTTCTCTTTTCTGTGCCTTTCCCAACTTGCCATGGATGCAGAGGAGAAGGCCAAGAAGGAAGCAGAGGAAAAGGCTCGCCTGGCCGCAGAGGAGCAGCAAAAGGAAATGGAAGCCAGAAGCCAGGCTGAAGAAGGCGCATCTGGCAAATCTGAGAAAAAGATGTCTGGAGAAGCTGAGAATCAAGTCAGTGGAACACGGATGAACAAAAGTGACATCCCTCGTGGGAAAAATTCCAAAGCTGAGAAGTCGTTAGAACAGCAACAGAATGGTGAGTAGAATTGCACTGGTGAAGGGCTGTTTTCGAGGAGTTAATGACATGATGAATGGAAACTGGCAAACGACCCCACTGGTGGGGACAGCTCACAGGGCAAGGCTTTCCTGCTCATCCAGTTCCTGCTGATCTCACCTCACTGGGCCGCAGAATCCCAGCAGAAGCAGCCACCAGCTCACCTGTGCCATCCTCTTCAGGGAGATTTATACCTTTCTGGCCGTTTCTAGCTGCCCTGGAGACTCTAGCCAGTGCCTGCCTGCCTGCCTGCCTGCCTGCCAGGGGGAAATTACCATTAACAACCCCAGCATAGTCCTGAGTGCAAAGTGGGTGAATGGAAAGTCATTTTCCCATATGAACCATCCCCCTATGAGGGTCAGGCCTCAGGTTTGCCTGAGCCTATTCCTGTAATAGGTATCTGTGTATCTATATGTGTACAAGTGTATACTTTAGGGGAACAAGCTGTTCCAGTTCACCTAGGACTAGGAGACACAGAGCTTTCTGTTTTAAAAACAGAAAAGCTCCAGGCAAACTGGGGTAAGCTGGTCACCATATTGTGCATATAGTTATTGATTTCTTATATTTAATGAAACAAATATCGATTAACAACTATGTGCCAAGCACCATGCTTAGCACCAGGGATTTAGAAATGGAAAGGCCACAAGAAACCCAAAATATCAAAGGGGATAGAGACATCCTCACAAATATTTCTAGTGAAATGTGAGCAAAAGAAAGTAGTGGCATGGCAGATAAAATGCCCAGGAAACATGTGGAGAGAAAGACATTAGCTTTTTGGGGACTGGGGATTATAAAATGGGATAAATGTCAGAGTAGGCTTCAAGATGGGGTTTTGAATGCTGAAGTTGGCTGGTCAGATGGGCAAAAGAGACTTCTGAGTGTAGAGAACAAGATGAGCATGTACACAGGGCTTTGACTTGGTTCCCTTGATTAGGGGTGGGCAGGAAGTTCTGAGTCTCCAGAGCTTGCAATTGCCAGGTTGTGGCTGAATAGCAAGGTAATATAGCAGTCAACAGACCTAGACTCAAGTCAAGCTGTGCTTCTCCCTTTTCAGTGTCCTTGGCCAGGCTACTTAACCTTCTACTGTTTCTACACGATGTATATAGTAATACCTGTTCACAGCACAGGCCTCATGGAACCTTCAGTAATACTCATGATGGTAAAAACAATGAAGAGAATAACAACAAATAGCATGTATCGACTGCACACTAGATGCTGTTTTAAGTTCTCTTTTTACATATTCATTCTCTTGCCTGCTTGGTGGGGCCAGGTAATCTACTCAGAACTGTGTTCTAGCTATTATGCTACAGGGCCATGGTCAATGATTTCTATATGTAGAAAGTGCTTAGCATGATGTTCTCCAATTATTTT